>NW_024055717.1:737091-737925 GCF_902713615.1 Scyliorhinus canicula
TTGTTTACGCTGAGAATACTGCTTGTTTTCGCTGAGACTGCTGCTTGTGTGCACTGTGAGTGCTGTTTGCCTGCACTATGAGTGCTGCTTATCTGCACTGAGAGTCCTGCTTCTCTACGCTGAGACTGTTGCCTGTGTGCACTGAGAGTGATGCTTGTCTGTACTGTGAGTGCTGCTTGTCTGTACTGTGAATGCTGCTTGTCTGTACTGTGAATGCTGCTTGTGAGCACTGCGCGCCCGGCTGGACTGCACTGAGAGTCCTGCTTCTCTACGCTGAGGGTGCTGTTTCTCTGTGCTGTGAGTGCTGCTTGTGTGCACTGAGACTGCTGCTTGTGTGCACTTAGAGTAGTGCTTGTCTGCACTGAGAGTGCTGCTTGTGCTATTATGGTGCTGCTTGTGTGCACTGCGTGCTGCCTGTGTGCACTGAGAGTGCTGTTTATGTACACTGAGTGTTGCTTGTGTGCACTGAGAGTGTTGCTTGTGTGTACTGAGACTGCTGCTTGTCTGCGCTAAGAATTCTCCTTTTATGCACTGAGAGAGCTGCTTGTGTGCATTGATAGTGCTTTTTATCTGCACAGAGACTGCTGCTTGTGAGCACTGAGACTGTTGCTTGTGTGCACTGAGACTGCTGCTTGTCTGCGCTGAGAGTGCTCCTTTTATGCACTGAGTGTGCTGCTTGTTTACGATGAGGGTGCTGCTTGTTTATGCTGAGAGTGCTCCTTGTTTACGCTGAGAGTACTGCTTGTTTACGCTGAGGGTTCTGTTTGTTTACGCTGACAGTACTGCTTGTTTACCCTGAGAGTACTGCTTGTTTACGCTGAGAGTACTGCTTGT
>NW_024055717.1:1338025-1548025 GCF_902713615.1 Scyliorhinus canicula
CACAGACGCTGATACACTCACGCACACAAACACGCAGACACTGATGCACACATTCTCTCTCACACACAGACACTCACAGAGACACTAAACACACAGAAACACAGACACACGCAGACTCGAATACACACACTCACAGACACACTTAGATTCACGAATACACATACACACAGACCTTAATTCACATTCTCACAGGCACACACAGACACAATTGCACACACCCACAGGCAGACGGATACACTGTCATGTGAGAGTACCTGTAGAAAATGGGTGTTTATAAATTGGTATGTAGATAAATATCTGATGTTAGAGTACCTTTAAGAAAGTATTGCAGGGTGTGTGTTAGATTTGTTTTCAATGTTGGAGCTGAAACCAGACAGAGCAGGTGAACTGTTGATCACTGCCACTAAAAGACTATCTCTTGATTATTTGGTAAATTCAGAATTATAAATGTTCTCAGTAGTGAAAGGAAATCTAAAGTGATTCTGGTAAAAGGTGTTTCTTAAGTCTTCTGAATGTGAAAAGGACAGCTTACGGATTACTTAGTGTTGTATTCTTTGGGGGTTGAATTTGAATGATGGTTACTAAGTTGTTCACTGTATGCTTTAAAACTGTTAACTTTAGTTCATAGAATAAACATTGTTTTGCTTTGAAAAATATTTCTGCTGTACCACTCCTGTAGAGTGGGCCGTGTGCTCCCCATAAAACAATCTATCAAAAGTTGTCGGTCAGGGGAACTCCATGATACACTTTGGGGTTCTCCAAACCCTGGTGCAGAACAACACTAAAACACACACTCAAAGACACTCACAATCACACAGAGACACTAATACACTCACTCATAGATACACACTGGCATGAGTACACACAGACACATGCAATAACACACACACAGAGATACTAATACACACACAAACACACAGAGACACGAACACACACACGCATATACTGATTCACACACTGACTGATACACAGAGATAATAATCTACACACTCACAGACACAAGGAGCTTCTAATGCACACATTCACACACACCGCGATACTAATACACACACTCACACACAGACATATACAGTAATACACACACAGTCACAGGCAGACACAAATTCGCACACTTACAGACACATAGCGAGACAAATACACAGTCGCAGAAACAGAGACAATGATACACATATTCACAGACATATACAACGACTATAACACACACACGCACAGACATACAAAGACAGTAATACACATTCTCACAGACACACAGGCTCACTAATACACACACTCACCGACATACACAGACATACATACACACTCACACAGAGACACTAATACATATATTCACACACTCACACTCAGGCACTAATACACAGCGACACTAATACACACATTCAGAGACACACGCAGAACTAAACCACACACTCACACACAGAGACAATAATACACATTCACATACACAGAGACACTGATACACACACTCACAAAGAGATACATTGGAACACAGATCACAGAAAGACATACACTAATACACAGACACACCAATAGAGAACTCACGCACACATACAATAATACACTCACACAAAAACACAGATACTAATGCACGCATTCTCTCACACACACTGAAACACTTATCCACACAGAAACACAGGCACACACAGACTCTAATACACATACTGGCATACACACATAGACACACTAATACACACTCGCGCACAGAGAAACTCAAATTCACACACTCACAGACGCACACACAAACACAAATACACACACACAGACACACGAAGACGCTAATGCAGACACTCACACACACCGACAATAATACACACACTCACAGACACACGGAGAAACTAATACTCTGATGGACACACTCACAGACACAGATACAAATACACACACTCACAGACACAGAAACACTGCCACGTGAGAGAACCTTTAAGAAATTGTGTTTATTATTGGGCATGAAAATAACACCTGTAGTGAGAGTACCTTTAAGTAATGGGTGTTTATTACTGCAGCGATGTCAGGGAGTGGGTGGAGCGGGGCTGTCTGTCAGATTTTTACTTTCGTTTTAGAATGTTTACTGCAGGGTATGTTTTATATTTGTTTTCAGTGTTGGGACTGAAGCCAGACAGTGCAGTATACTGTTGATCTCTCATCCATGAAAAGACTATCTCTTAATAATTTATTGAATTCAGAATTATTAATGTTTTCAGTAGTGAATGTAAACCTAATGTGCTTCTGGTAAAAGGTGTTCTTAAGTTGTTCTTGATAAGTACGTACCAGCCAGGCAGGGAGGAATGGGTAGAGCGAGGGAACCGTGGTTTACCAAAGAAGTGGAATCTCTTGTTAAGAGGAAGAAGGAGGCCTATATGAAGATGAGGCGTGAAGTTTCAGTTGGGGCGCTTGATAGTTACAAGGAAGCGAGGAAGGATCTAAAGAGAGAGCTAAGACGAGCAAGGAGGGGACATGAGAAGTCTTTGGCAGGTAGGATCAAGGAAAACCCAAAAGCTTTCTATAGGTATGTCAGGAATAAAAGAATGACTAGGGTAAGAGTAGGGCCAGTCAAGGACAGTGGTGGGAAGTTGTGTGTGGAGGCTGATGAGATAAGCGAGATACTAAATGAATACTTTTCGTCAGTATTCACTCAGGAAAAAGACAATATTGTGGAGGAGAATGCTGAGACCCAGGCTATTAGAATAGATGGCATTGAGGTGCGTAGGGAAGAAGTGTTGGCAATTCTGGACAAGGTGAAAATAGATAAGTCCCCGGGGCCTGATGGGATTTATCCTAGGATTCTCTGGGAAGCCAGGGAAGAGATTGCTGAGACTTTGGCTTTGATTTTTATGGCATCATTGGCTACAGGAATAGTGCCAGAGGATTGGTGGGTTGCAAATGTGGTCCCTTTGTTCAAGAAGAGGAGTAGAGATAACCCCGGTAACCAGTGGCGTGCAGAGGGGGGGGGGCCGACGGTGCATTGGCCCCGGGCATCCATTGGATGGGGGCATCCAATCAGAGAAGGAAAAAGAAAAAAAATTTTTTATTTTTTTTTTTAATTTTTTTTAATTTTTAAAAAATTGAGATTACCCAATTATTTTTTTCAATTAAGGGGTAATTTAGCGTGGCCTACTCTGCACATTTTTTGGGTTGTGGGGGCGAAACCAACGCAGACACGGGGAGAATGTGCAAACTCCACACGGACATTGACCCAGAGCCGGGATCGGACCTGGGACCTCAGTTCCGTGAGGCGGTTGTGTTAACCACTAGGCCACCGTGCTGCCCCAGAGAAGGAAATAAGATAGTAATTTTAAAATTTCAGCGGTGATAAATCAATTTTTGGAGGCTCACCACACTGCAGAGGCAGTTGTTAGCCCTTTATTCCTTTAACATGGTCCTTCTTCTGTCTAGAGAAAATGGTCCTTCTCCCCATCCCCCCCACACGCATGCGCATGATGTACGTGGTGCAACCATCAAAAGCAACAAGCAGACGTGGCTGTTCGTTCCTGCGTTTCCTCGAGTCATAACTCGTCTTTTCTTCAGCTTTTTGTGCATCTAGATTAGTTATTTTACCTACTTAGGTCAGTGAATAGATCTAGAACAGGTGCAACTACGGTTTTTATAGGTGTTTTGGCGATATTTAATGAAATATTTACGTGGGATGTAGTAAGAGTGAAGCCTGGATGATCAGAGGACTGCTATGGCATTTAATCTCGGAATAGGAGACATTTATTCCTTAACATGCTAATATTCGAATACAGATACCACTAATTTGCAAGTCTATGATATAAATTGCACAAAATTATCAGTGGAGAATCAGTGTGAAATAATTTGATACGAAGGAACAAAGAAATGAAATATGGTTTATCCGTCTGCAACTGACCGATTGTTTACCATTTTCTTCCCATTTTCTCATGCGTCTTACGGTTTTTGAGATAGAAAATGAAATGTTACGAGTATTTCGTGTACAACCGAGTGGAGCACAGAACAGGAAAAAAAGAGGGCCAGAGTCGAAGAAGAGTCCCATCAAAGAGGGGCATTAGATGCATGGATAAAAAGAAGTAAAGAAGAAGTAGGAGAACCTGGAGATGTAAAAGATGATGTGGGTGCAGAGAAGGATTTTTCTGATACGGATTCAGCTTGGTCAGAACATAATACTCTCTCTCCTCAGTCTCGTTGTCAGGATGATGATCCATGTGAAGAAAATAAAGAAGATTTTAGCATATTTTTGCAAAGAAGCGATTTTGGCTGTTAGAAGAAACCGATTCCAGATCATTTGAAGATGACAATATAACAACATGGCCCTGAAAGATATCAGAATAAAAGTGGTCCATTTGCTGAGAAGGATGGGCGATCATTTTCCAAACAGTGGTTTGATAAAGTTTCCACAAACGGAGAAATTGTAGAGAGAAAATGGTTGTTGTACTCTCCATATCGGAAAGCATGCTACTGTTTTGTTTGCTTTTTGTTTTCAAATGAACATTTGTCGTCTGTGTCAAAGTTTGGAAAGGAAGACGGTTTCTCCACTTGGAGAAAATTAAATCCAACAATACTTGACCATGAGAAAAGCCCTTCTCATAGAGCTCACATGAGGGAATACCTGAACCTCGCAGTTCGACTCCATCATTCAACTACGATAGATGCTGAACTTCAACAGCAAATGTCTGCTGAAAAGAAAAGATGGAAAGCTATAACTGAACGGATTGTCGAGGTTATATCCTTTCTGGCAAAACAGAATCTGGCCTATCGTGGATATCGAGGAGAAGGAATATCAGGGTTATCAGAGCCAGGGGAGACAGTCAGTGAAAATACAGGAAACTTTCTAGCAACAGACAGACTTTTGGCCAAATATGATTACATCTTAGCAAAACACTTGCAGTGAGGGAAAGAGAAACCAAAAAGTGTCACCTACTTGTCCAACAGAGTTCAAAACGAAATAATCAATCTTCCTGGTGAAACTGTCAAGAAAAATATAATTTCCGAAATTAAGGACGCACAATATTTTAGCATAATGCTGGATTCACCTCCAGATATTGCCCATGAAGATCAGGTTTCTGAAATTCTGCGTTACTTTCATATTGATGAAAACAGAAAAGTAGAAATAAAGGAGACATTCCTAGGATTTTTTTCAAGTCAACAAGAAAGATTCAGTCAGCCTGGTAAATAAATTTCAGGAAAAATTGGAAGAAGCCAAAATTTCCATGAATGACTGTCGTGGTCAAGCATATGATAACACAGCAGTTATGGCTGGAGTGAGAGGAGGTGTTCAACAAAAAATTCTTGAAGTTAACCCAAAAGCTGTGTTTGTGAACTGCGAGAACCACAGCCTCAATTTGGCCTGTGTCCATGCAAGTGAGGTGCAACCTGTTGTTACATTTTTTGGCATTCCAGAAAAACTCTTTACTTTTTTTTCTTCATCTACTTCTCGTTGGGAAGTGTTAAAATCATTTATAAGAACATAAGAACATAAGAACTAGGAGCAGGAGTAGGCCATCTGGCCCCTCGAGCCTGCTCCGCCATTCAATGAGATCATGGCTGATCTTTTGTGGACTCAGCTCCACTTTCCGGCCCGAACACCATAACCCTTAATCCCTTTATTCTTCAACTGTGGTTCTCGCAGTTCACAAACACAGCTTTTGGGTTAACTTCAAGAATTTTTTGTTGAACACCTCCTCTCACTCCAGCCATAACTGCTGTGCTATCAGTCACTCGGACTGTGAGATGACAGTGACACAAGATGGAGTTCCAGCCATGATGCTGTGCAAGTAATCCAAGAAGAGTGTGACATCGTTATTGCAAGCCTTCAACACCTGCTGGAAGAAGAATTTTCAAGGGAAACTAAATCTGATACAGGATCGCTACTGAACTCTATTCAACAGTTCCCGTTGATAGCTTTATCAAATCTTTGGTACTCAGTTTTATCATCAATGGATAAAGTCTCAAAACGTTTGCAGGATCCGAAAATGGGGTTCCATGAAGCTTCTTGTGATCTGAGAGGACTTATTCATATCATGAATTTGAAGAATGACGAAAGTATCCACAATGCAATAGATTTAGCCAATGAATATTGTGAAAATTGGGGAATGCCAATTGCACGAACAAGGAGAAGAAGAATAATGCCTGGGGAGTCAGCAACAGATAGTGGACTGACGGCACAAGAAGAAATGAATAGAGTAATGGTAGAGATTGTGGACAGATTAAAAACTGAAATTGAAGACCGCAGTGTCCGTCTTCAAAGACTCAGTGACCGATTTTCTTTTCTTCTGAACTTGAATTCAGGAGTGATTGAAGATGAACAAGAAAGAGAGAAATTAAAAAAGGAATGTTCAGACTTTGCAAATTATTATGACAATGATGTGGTTGCAATTCAGTTATATGACAAAATTATTGATTTTGTGATGCTCCTTCGAGCTGGAGGGAATAGAGTTCCCCCTGATCCTAAAGATGCTCTGGAGTCTTTACTGCAGTATGGGAGGGATGTCTTTCCGACGCTGTGTGTTTCATACAGATTACTGCTTACAATCGCATTTTCAGTCGCAAGCTGTGAAAGGTCATTTTCAAAACTGAAATTAATAAAAACATATCTGAGGTCTTCTATGTCACAGGAGCGACTGACCAACCTGGCTTTAATAAGCATTGAAAAAGAATTTCTCACAGCTGATGTAAAAAGTGAAGTAGTTCAGGTGTTTTGTGACAGGAGGTATCATTTGGGGAAAAGTACTTAATAAATTTGATTGATTTATATTAAAATCGAATAAAGCGTTTATTTCATGTTTCATCTGTGTTTATATATTCAAAATGTTTTCCTTTCTCATAATATTTCTCAGTATATTAGGCCTTATACTTGAGTCTTTGGGGCATACAATCAAGATTTGCCCCGGGCATCACCAGACCTCTGCACGCCACTGCCGGTAACTATAGGCCGGTGAGCATCACGTCTGTTGTGGGTAACGTCTTGGAGAGGATTATAAATGATACGATTTATATTAATCGAGATAGGAATAATATGATTAGGGATAGTCAGCATGGTTTTGTGAAGGGTAGGTCATGCCTCACAAACATTATCGAGTTCTTTGAGAAGGTGACTGAACAGGTAGACGAGGGTAGAGCAGTTGATGTGGTGTATATGGATTTCAGTAAAGCGTTTGATAAGGTTCCCCACGGTCGGCTATTGCAGTAAATACGGAGGCTGGGGATCGAGGGTGATTTAGAGATGTGGATCAGAAATTGGCTGGTTGAAAGAAGAGAGAGGGTGGTGGTTGATGGCAAATGTTCAGAATGGAGTTCAGTTACGAGTGGCGTACCACAAGGATCTGTTCTGGGGCCGTTGCTGTTTGTCATTTTTATAAATGACCTTGAGGAGGGCACAGAAGGTTGGGTGAGTAAATTTGCAGACGACACTAAAGACCACCCCACACACACTAACCCCCCTCCCACACACGAAACCCCCCACACACACTAACCGCACACACTAACGCCCCACACACACTAACTACACCCACACAAACACTAACCCCCCACACAAACACTAACCCCCACACACACACTAACCCCCCACACACACTAACCCCCACACACACTAACCCCCAAACACTCACCCCCACACACACTAACCCACCCACACTAACCCCCCACACAATAACCACTCACATACACAGTAACTCCACATACACGAACACCCTCCACACATACTAACCTCCGCCCAAAAACGCACTAACCCCCCACGAACACATATTACCCCCCTCGCACACACTAACTGTCCCCCAAACACTAAAATCCATCCCCACACACACTAACTCCCAAGACACACGCATTAACCCTCAGACACACACTAACCTCTCCCCACACACGGTAAACCCCATACACGCACACACACAGAAACATGCCGCCCCAACACAGAATCACACGAAAGCCTCCCACACACACCGCCCACACAGACACACACTTAACCTCACACAAACAAACGCTAAATCTCCCACACACACGAACCCTCATACATACAATAACCACCCCACACGCATGATCCAACTGAGGGCAGTAGAGCAGACATGTTAATTGGCTGTTTTGGGGAAAGAAAATCAGAGCATCGTGGTCATAGCATCTTGAAGGTGGTTTTTGGAGGGGCTGTTGTCAGGTGACTGTTACCACACACTAACACCCCACGCACACGTTAACCAACCCCCACACACTAACCCGCGCCCACACGCACTAAACAGCACCCCCCCCCACACACACAACCCCCCAACACACAGACACACTAACCACTCCCCACAAATACACTAACACGCGCCCAAGCACAAACTAACCTTCCACACAACTACCTCCTTACACACACACTAAAACACACACACATCCACTAACTCCCCACACACAATAACCCCCCACACACACATAACCCCCCACGCACACTCTCACCCACAACACAAATATCAACACACCACACACACACTAACCAACCCCCACACACAATAACCCCCGCCACACATACTAACCCACACCCAAACACTAACAATTCCCCACGCATACCGACTACCCTCACGCACACATTAACTGCCCCCTTCCCCAAAACACACTAACCCACAACACGTACGCATTAATCCCCGCCACACATACTAACCCCCACCCAAACACTAACTATTCCCCACACATACCGACTACCCCCACACACGGTAACCCCCCCCCCCACGCTTGCACACATAAACACTCCACCCCCACACACAATCACACTAACGCCTCTGACACAAAGTTACCCCCACCCCACAGAGACAGAAACTAACCCCCCTACACAAACACTAAATTCCCCATATACCTTAACCCCAAGCACACACTGACCCCCACACATGATCCAGCAGAGCGTTGTAGAGCGGGGTTGCTAATTGGCTGCTGTGGGGAAAGTTTGCACCAGTGCATTGCGGTCTCTGCAACCAGAAAGTGTACCTGAGCAAGATACCCTCCGTGTTCAAGTGACGGCAAGCATCCAGCAGAGGGCAGTAGAGCGGAGCTTCTGATTGGCTGTTGCATGGAAATTTGCAGCAGTGCATTGCGGTCTCTGCACCTAGAAGATGGTTTGTGGATGAGCTGATGTCAAGTGACCGTTATACCCCAAACACTAATTCAGTGTTTCGCACCTTACCTCCTACTCTAACCAAAAAAAACAATGACTGTATGGATGCCATCCGAGTAAAGAGAGAGGGAGACTCCAGGGTAGGTATAAGTTTGAGCAGGCCCAGAACAGCTGATTTCTGTTTTTGTGTGGGGCGCAGTGGTTGCTGGTTTAAGTGTTTCTTTTGGGTTTTTTTTTACCAGTGTTTCAGGTGGGCAGTTTCGAAACCCGAGAGACTACACTTGGAGTGTCCCCCAGCCTTCCACATCCTTTAACGTAAGGGGTAGAGTTAATAACCGGTAAGCTCTTTCTTTCTTTTTCTTGTTTTGTCTAGAGGGGATGGCAGGGTAGGCAGTGCAATGTTCCTTCTGCAGAATGTTTGAGGTGAGGGACGCTGTCAGTGTCCCTGCTGATTTCACCTGTGGCAAGTCCACTCTCAGACATTTTGGAATTGCCAGGCAGAGGATCCAGTTTCAGACATGCTGGAATGACAGGGAAGAGAGTCCAGTGCCAGACATGGTGGGATTGCCAGGCAGACAGTCCAGTGTTAGACATCGTGGAATTACAAGGCAAACGGAGCAGTTTCAGACATGGTGGGAATGTCAGGCAGACGGTCCAGTGATACCCCTGTGATAATTACGAGGCAGACTGTCCGATGTCAGACATGGGACTACAAGGCAGACGGTCCAGTGTCAGACACGGTGGAACTACAAGACACAGTCCAGTGTCAGACATGGTGGAATTGAAAGACAGACGGCCCAGTCTCAGACATGGTGTAATTACAATGCAGACGGTCCAGTGTCAGACATAGTGTAATTACAATGCAGATGGCCCAGTCTCAGAAATGGTGTAATTACAACACAGACGGCCCAGTCTCAGACATGGTGTAATTACAATGCAGACGGTCCAGTGTCAGACATAGTGTAATTACAATGCAGACGGCCCAGTCTCAGAAATGGTGTAATTACAATGCAGACGGCCCAGTGACATACATGGTGGAATTACAATGCAGACGGTCCAGTGACAGACATGGTGGGGTTACAATGCAGACGGTCCAGTGTCAGACATCGTAGAATTGCCAGGCAGACGGTCCAAAGTCAGACATGATGGAATTGCCAAGCAGAAGCTCCAGAGTCAGACATGGTGGAGTTAGAAGGCTGGCGGTCCAGTGTCAGACATGGTGGAATTTCCAGGCAGGCGGTCCAGTCACAGACATGTTGGAATTACAATGCAGACGGCCCAGTGTCAGACATGGTGGAATTACAAGGCAGACGGTCCAGTGTCAGACATGGTGGAATTGCAAGTCAGGCGGTTCAGTGTCAGACATGGTGGAATTGTCAGGCAGACGTGTTGGGAAGTACTTTGACCATTTAAGGAGCTGAGAGGTCACACAGACAATGTCTGAAGAGTTGGAACCAGCTGGCGCCACCACTACCCCCACCGCAGTGCCGGAACCGAGGAACCTGGAAAGGTCCATAGATAATCGTAAAAAGTCTAATAACACCAGGTTAAAGTCCAACAGGTTTGTTTCGAACCACTAGCTTTAGGAGCACAGCTCCTTCCTCTGGTGAATCCGGAGGAACTCACCGCTGACCCTGATGGAGCTGGAGAGGAGGGGTGGGGACACCGAAGTGGTGTCCAATCCACGAGACAACATCCTGCTGCTGACTACAACCTTATCCCCTTGGTGGAGGAGACGGATGGGGCCCAGGGTGATCCGCCATGTCTCAGATTACCCATGTGAAGGACTCTTCTGAAGTGCCCCTTTATTATGTATCCAGCTTTTCTTATGCACAGTTCACTGTAAATGACTCAAGTTGGAATGATTTTGAATTCGGAACGTGTTGAGAATTTGGTATAATGGGCAGGACGGTGAAGTTAAGCCGAGGATGAGATCAGCCAAGATCGAATGACGGAGTAGACGCGATGGAACAAATGGCCTCATTCTGCCCCTGTATCCGATGAACTTACAAACTTATCAACTGAAGAAGGTGGATTCAATCTTTCCAAGATGGAAATGACCAGAGCAATAATACACTTAAAGTGGTTTATACAATAAATAACCGGACAGGGAGACTTACCAGGGACACCGACAACAGCCAGGAGGGGATAATAACCCGCTTGAATTATCATCAGTGCGGCCCAGATCCGCCTTGGTAAAGGCTGGAAAGAGAAAAAGTAAAGCCCCAGGAATAAACTCCTGTCTGTTGCTCGAACCTCCCTTTGATTTGTTCCAATATTCTGATCCATTGCTGTAATGTTCCTGCGGATAGTTCCCAGATTCTGATCCATTGCTGCAACGTCCCTTGGATAGTTCCAAGATTCCGATCCCACCTCTCGATCTCTCTGGAGCCGCTGCTCTCTGTCAGTGTTGGAATTGACGCTTCCCCTGACAGTTTAGGATAACAATGTGAAAGGAATCGTTTATTAATAGCAGAGAGAAACACTCCAGTGACACGGTTAGGATCCATGGAGACTGACATTAATCACACTCACTAAACAAATAGGCTCCGTTAACGCTTTTCAATCCAAAACGTTTTATATCACGATGCAATAGAAGATTAACCTGGTCTGGATTGCCTGTGTGACAATGACTGAGGGATGCAGTGTGGAAATAGTGCAAACACTGACCCTGTTATTCATTCCAGTAGACTTGGGATTGTCAATGTCCCATCCTGTGTATAAAAGGAGAGGTGATAAACCCTGGAGTGACAGAGCAGTCAGTATAATGTTTGTCACCAGGACATTTCTAGAGTCAGGACGGAGTGCCGGGGAAAGATTGGAAGGGAGGAAATGGTGTCATCCGTGACCAGCAGATCAGGGACTGCATTCCTGTATCTCTGTCTGTGTGTATCTGTCCCTGTGCCTGTCTCTGTATCTGTCCCTGTGTCTGTCCCTGGGTCTGTCTCTGTACCTTTCTTGTCTGTGTGCATCTGTCCCTGTGTTTGTCTCTGTCTGTGTGCATCTGTCCTTGTGTCTGTCCATGTGTATGTCCCTGTGTCTGTCTCTGTCTGTGTGCATCTGTCCTTGTGTCTGTCCATGTTTTTTGCTGTCCCTGTGTGTCTCTGTATCTCTCTGTCTGTGTGTATCGCTCCCTCTGCCTGTCTCTGTATCGCACTCTGTATCTCTCTGTTTCTGTAACTCTCCTTGGACCTCGCTCTGAATCTCTCTCTCTATGTATCTCTATGTCAGTGTGTATCTCTTTCTGTGGTTGTCTCTGTATCTCTCTCTGTATCGGTCTCTGTATCTCTCGCTGTATATCTCTGTCTGTGTTTATCTGTCCCTGTGTCTGCCTCTGTATCTCTCGATCTGTGTGTATCTGTCCCTGAATTTTTCTGTATCTGTATCTTCTCTGTACCTCTCACTGCATCTCTCTCTCTGGATCTTTCTGTCTGTGTGTATCTGTCTCTGTATTTGTCTCTGTATTTCTCTCTCTGTACCTCTCTCTGTACCTCTCTCGGTATCTGTGTGTGTGTCTGTCTCTGTATCTCTGTGCCTCTCTGTACCTCTCTCTGTATCTCTCTCTGTATCTCTCTCTGTATCACTCTCTCGTCATCTCTCTCACTGTATCTCTTTCTCTGTATCTCTCTAAGCATCTCTCTGACTCTGTATCTCTCTGTATCTCTCTCTGTATCTCTCTCTATTTCTCTCTGTATCTCTCTCTATTTCTCTCTATCTCATTCTGTATGTCTCTTTATCTCTGTGTATCTGACTCTTTGTCTATCTCTGAGTCTCTCACTGTATATCTCTCCTGGAATCTCTGTCTCCCTCTGTATTTATCTCTCACTGTATCTCTATCTCGCTCTATGTATCTTTTAGAATCTCTCTCCGTACCCCTCTGATCTCCCACTGTCTCTGTCTTATCTCTCTCCATCTATCGCTCTCTATCTCAATCACTCCCTGTATTTCTCACTCCGAAACATTCTCTCAGAATCTCTCTCTACCTGTCTATGTGCATCTCTGTGACTGCATCTCTCTCCCTGTACCTATCTCTGTATCTCTCTCCCTGTCGCTCTCTGCATATCTCTGCATCTATCTTCCTGTCCCCTTCTGTCTATCTCTGTATCTCTCTCCCTGTACCTCTCCGTGTATCTCTGTATCTCTCACACGGTTCCTCTCTGTGTATCTCTGTATCTCACTCTCCCTGTCCCTCTCTGTGTATCTCTGCATCTCTCTCCCTCTTTCTCTCTGTGTTTCTCTTTATCTATCTCCTGTACCCCGCTCTGTGTATCTCTGTATCTCTCTCCCTGTCCTTCTCTGTGTAACACTGCATCTATCTCCTTGCCCCTCTCTGTTTATCTCTGTATCTCTCTCCCTGTCCCTTCCTGTGTATCTGTATCTCTCTTCCTGTATCTCTCTGTGTATCTCTGTATCTCTCTCCCTGTCCCTCTCTATGTATCTCTGTATCTCCCCCCTGTCCCACTCTCTGTACCTCTGTATCTCTCGACCAGTACCTCTGTGCATCTCTGTATCTCTATCCCTGTCCCTCTATCGGTGTATCTTTGTATCTCTCTCCCTGTCCCTCTCTGTGTATCTCTGTATCTCTCTCCCTGTCCCTCTCTGTGTATCTCTGTATCTCTCTCCCTGTACCTTTCTGTGTATCTCTTTATCTCTCTCCCTGTCCCTCTCTCTATCTATGTATCTCTCTCCCTGTCCCTCTCTATGTATCTCTGTATCTCTCTCTCTGTCCCTCTCTGTGTATCTCTGTATCTCTCTCCCTGTCCCTCTCTCTATTACTGTATCTCTCTCCCTGTACCTCTCTGTGTATCTCTGTATCTCTCTCCCTGTACCTCTCTCTCTGTCTCTCGATCGTCCCATATCATTCTCTCTGCATCCCTCTCCCCCTCTCTGCGTGCATCTATATGACTGTATCTAACTCTATCTCTCTCTCTATCTCTCTCTGTATCCCCCTCTGCATCTCTCTGTCTCTGTGTGTCTCTCTCTGTATCTCGCTCTCTGTATCTCTCTCTCTGTATCTCTGTATCTCTCTGCGCACTTCTCTCTGTATTTCTCTGTGTATTTATGTGTATCTCGCTGTATCTCTCGCTGTTTCGCTCGGTATCTCTCTCAGAATCTATCTCGGTACCTCTATCTGATTGTCCCCATCTCAGCATGTCCCACTATCTCTGTTTGATCTCTCTCAATCTCTCTCTCTATCTCAATCTCTCCCTGTTCCTCTTTCAGTACCTCTCTCTCTGTATCTCATTACGAAACATACTCTCTGCATCTCTCCCTACCTCTTTGTGTGCGTCCCTATGACTGTATCTTCATCCCGCAGTATCTCTCTCTATATCTATATCTATATATATATATATATATATATATATATATATATATATATATATATATCAACGTATCATTCTCTCTCGGTATCACTCTCTGTGTACCTCTATCTGTACCTCTATCTGTATCTCTCTCAGAATCTCTCTCTGTATCTCTCTCTCTGTACACTCTCCCTGCATCTCTCACAGCCTTATCTCTTTCTCTGTATCTCTCTAGCATCTCTCTGACTCTGTATCTCTCTCGTATCTCTCTCTGTATCTCTCTCTATTTCTCTCTGTATCTCTCTCTATTTCTCTCTATCTCATTCTGTATGTCTCTTTATCTCTGTGTATCTGACTCTTTGTCTATCTCTGAGTCTCTCACTGTATATCTCTCCTGGAATCTCTGTCTCCCTCTGTATTTATCTCTCACTGTATCTCTATCTCCGCTCTATGTATCTTTTAGAATCTCTCTCCGTACCCCTCTGATCTCCCACTGTCTCTGTCTTATCTCTCTCCATCTATCGCTCTCTATCTCAATCACTCCCTGTATTTCTCACTCCGAAACATTCTCTCAGAATCTCTCTCTACCTGTCTATGTGCATCTCTGTGACTGCATCTCTCTCCCTGTACCTATCTCTGTATTCTCTCTCCCTGTCGCTCTCTGCATATCTCTGCATCTACTCCTGTCCCCTTCTGTCTATCTCTGTATCTCTCTCCCTGTACCTCTCCGTGTATCTCTGTATCTCTCACACGGTTCCTCTCTGTGTATCTCTGTATCTCACTCTCCCTGTACCCTCTCTGTGTATCTCTGCATCTCTCTCCCTCTTTCTCTCTGTGTTTCTCTTTATCTATCTCCTGTACCCCGCTCTGTGTATCTCTGTATCTCTCTCCCTGTCCTTCTCTGTGTAACACTGCATCTATCTCCTTGCCCCTCTCTGTTTATCTCTGTATCTCTCTCCCTGTCCCTTCCTGTGTATCTGTATCTCTCTTCCTGTATCTCTCTGTGTATCTCTGTATCTCTCTCCCTGTCCCTCTCTATGTATCTCTGTATCTCCCCCCTGTCCCACTCTCTGTACCTCTGTATCTCTCGACCAGTACCTCTGTGCATCTCTGTATCTCTATCCCTGTCCCTCTATCGGTGTATCTCTTGTATCTCTCTCCCTGTCCCTCTCTGTGTATCTCTGTATCTCTCTCCCTGTCCCTCTCTGTGTATCTCTGTATCTCTCTCCCTGTACCTTTCTGTGTATCTCTTTATCTCTCTCCCTGTCCCTCTCTCTATCTATGTATCTCTCTCCCTGTCCTCTCTATGTATCTCTGTATCTCTTTCTCTGTCCCTCTCTGTGTATCTCTGTATCTCTCTCCCTGTCCCTCTCTCTATTACTGTATCTCTCTCCCTGTACCTCTCTGTGTATCTCTGTATCTCTCTCCCTGTACCTCTCTCTCTGTCTCTCGATCGTCCCATATCATTCTCTCTCTCTGCATCCCTCTCCCCCTCTCTGCGTGCATCTATATGACTGTATCTAACTCTATCTCTCTCTCTATCTCTCTCTGTATCCCCCTCTGCATCTCTCTGTCTCTGTGTGTCCTCTCTCTGTATCTCGCTCTCTGTATCTCTCTCTCTGTATCTCTGTATCTCTCTGCGCACCTTCTCTCTGTATTTCTCTGTGTATTTATGTGTATCTCGCTGTATCTCTCGCTGTTTCGCTCGGTATCTCTCTCAGAATCTATCTCGGTACCTCTATCTGATTGTCCCATCTCAGCATGTCCCACTATCTCTGTTTGATCTCTCTCAATCTCTCTCTCTATCTCAATCTCTCCCTGTTCCTCTTTCAGTACCTCTCTCTCTGTATCTCATTACGAAACATACTCTCTGCATCTCTCCCTACCTCTTTGTGTGCGTCCCTATGACTGTATCTTCATCCCGCAGTATCTCTCTCTATATCTATATCTATATATATATATATATATATATATATATATATATATATATATATATCAACGTATCATTCTCTCTCGGTATCACTCTCTGTGTACCTCTATCTGTACCTCTATCTGTATCTCTCTCAGAATCTCTCTCTGTATCTCTCTCTCTGCATCTCCCCGTGTATCACAGCATTTATCTCTGCATCTCTCTCTGTATCTCTCTGTATCTCTCTCTGTACCTCTCTCCTCTCTCTCTCTCTCTCTCTCTCTCTCTCTCTCTCTCTCTATCTCTCTCTCTCTCTCTCTCTCTCTCTCTCTCTCTCTCTCTCTCTCTCTCTCTCTCTCTCTCTCTCTCTCTCTCTCTCTCTCTCTCTCTCTCTCTCTCTCTCTCTCCCACCAGGCTGGGTCACTGTCTGTGTGGAGTCTGCACGTCCTCCCCGTGTGTGCGTGGGTTTCCTCCGGGTGCTCCGGTTTCCTCCCACAGTCCAAAAATGTGCGGGTTAGGTGGATTGGCCATGCTAAATTGCCCGTAGTGTCAGGTTAATGGGGGGATTGTTGGGTTACGGGTATACGGGTTAGGTGGGTTTAAGTAGGGTGATCATTGCTCGGCACAACATCGAGGGCCGAAGGGCCTGTTCTGTGCCTGTATCTATTCCTGTATCTCTATCTCACCCTCCTTTCTGTACCTCTCTGTTTCTCCATCATCTCTCTCTCTGTATCTCTCTCTATCTTTCCCTGTTTCTCTCACTGTTCCTCTCTCTGCATCTCTCTCTCTGTGTTCCGCGCTCTCTGTTCCCCTCTCCCTGCATCTCTCTCATTATTTACAGTGGCCTTGAGCAGGTATCACCATTTACAGTGTTCACTGGGTAGCCTGCGATTATTTACAGTGGTCCTTGGATAGTATATCATAATTTACACTGGTCCCGGGGAAGAATATGTTTACTTACAGTGGCCTTGGGTAGCTATCATCATTTACAGTGGTCACTGGATAGTATGTCATTATTTACAGTGGTCCCTGGTAGTGTATCATTATTTACAGTTATCCATGGGTAGTATGTTATTATTTACTGTGGTCCCTGGGTGAAACGTCGTTATTTACAGTGGTCCCTGGGTAGTTTATCATTATTTAAAGTTGTCACAGGGCAATATATCATTATTCATTATTCAGTTGTCCCTGTGAACTATTTCATTATTTACAGTGTTCCCTGGCTGGTATATATTGATTCGCAGTGATCCCTGATTAGTATATCACTAATTATAGTGGTCCATGGGTCGAATATCTTTATTTACAGTGATCCCTATGGAGAAGATCATTATTTACAGTAGTCCCTGGCTACTGTATCATTATTTACAGTGGGCGCTGGATAGGATATCTTTATTTGCAGTCGTACCTGGGTAGTTCAACATTATTTAGAGTTGTCGCTCGGCAGACTATTATTATTTACAGTGGCCCCTGGGCAGTCGTCGTTATTTACAGTGGTCCCTGTGTATTTATATATTTATTCACAGTGGTCCCTGATTAATATATCACTATTATCCGTCGGTTCTTAATATGATTCAGAGTGGTCGCTGGACAGACTATTATTAGTTACAGTGGTCCCTGGGCAGTATTTCATTATTTACAGTGTGCCCTGGGCAGAATATCATTATTTACTGTGGGCCATGTGCAGAATGTCATTATTTACAATGGCCCCTCTGTCGTAAAGCAGTATTTTCACTGGTCCCTGTGTTTTACTACATTATATACAGTGGTTCCTGGATAGAATATCATTATTTACAGTGATCCCAGGCAATTATTTATATATTTACTGTGGTCCATGGGTAGTATATCATTTTTAAAGTGATCACTGAGTAGTATATCATCCCTTACAGTGATCCCTGGGTGGTATATCATTATTTACAGAGGTCCCTGGTCAGTATATCATTATTTACAGCGGTCTCTGGGTAGTATATCATTATTTGCTGTGGGCCCTGGGTAGAATATCATTATTAACAGCTGTCCCTGGGTAGAATACCATTATTTACATTTGGCCCTGTCCAGTAGATCAATATTTAAAGTGCCTGGGTAGTATATAATTATTTACAGTGGTCCCTGGGTAGTATGTCATTATTCACAGTGGCTCTTGTTTAGAATATCATTATTTACATTTGTCCCGGGATACAATGTCATTATTTACAGTGGACCTTGGGCTTTATATCGTTATTTACAGTGGTCCCTGTGTAGTAAAGCAGTATTTACACTGGTCCCTCTGTTGTACCTCTTTATATACAGTGGTCCCTGGGTAGAATATCTTTATTTTAAGTGGTCCCTGCGTAGTAGAACATTATTTACAATGGTGTCTGTGCAATATATCATTATTTACAGTGTTCCCTGCCTAGTATATCTTTATTCACTGTGATTCCTTGGTAGACTATCATTATTTACAGTGGACCTTGAGTGTAATATCTATATTTACTTTGGTCCCTGGGTTGGATATCATTATTAAAAGTGTTCCATTGGTAGTTTAGCATTATTTGCAGTGGTCTCTGCGTAGACTATCAATGGTTTAGCTCACTGAGCTAAATCGCATGTTTTTGAAGCAGACCAAGCAGGACAGCAGCACGGTTCGATTCCCGTACCAGCCTCCATGGACAGGCGCCGGAATGTGGCGACTAGGGGCTTTTCACAGTAACTTCATTGAAGCATACTCGTGACAATAAACGATTTTCGTTTCATTTTTCATTCATTTGCAATGGTCCCTGGGCAGTATATCATTATTTATAGTGGTCCCTGTGCAGATTATCATTATTTACAGTGGTCCCTGAGTAGAATATCATTATTTACAGTGGTCCCTGGGTAGTATGCCATTATTTATACTGGTTCCTGTGTAGATTATCATTATTTACAGCTGTCGCTGAGCAGAATATTATTATTTACAATGATCCCTGGCCAGTATCTCATTATTTTTAGCGACCCCTGAGTTGTATACCATTATTTACAGTGGACCCTGGGTAGTATCATTATTTAAAGTGGACCCTGGGTAGCATATCATTATTTAAAGTAGTCCCTGGGCAGTATATCATTATTCATAATGGTCTCTGTGTTGATTATCATTATTTGCTGTGTTCCTTGGGTAGTATATCATTATTCACAGTGGTCCCTGGTTTTATATCATGATTTACTTTTGTCCCTGGTTTTATATCATGATTTACTTTTGTCCCTGGGTACAATATCATTATTTACAGTGCACTCTGGGCAGTATATCAGTATTTACAGTGACCTTTGTGCAATAAAGCAATAGTAACCATGGTCCCTGGATAGTGCATCATTATTTACAGTGGTCCCTGGAAATATGTCATTATTTGCAGTGGCTTTGGGTAGGTATCGTCATTTACAGTTGTCACTGGATTTTTTGTCATCATTTACAATTGTCCCTGGGTAGTGTATTATTTTCTAAAGTGATCCCTGTGTCGTATATCATTCTTACAATGATTCTGGGTAGTTTATAATTATTCACAGTGTTCTCTGGCTAGAATGTCATCATTTACATTGGTTTCTGGGTGATATGTCTCTATTTACAATTGTACCTGGTTTATATGTCATTATTTACAGAGGTCCCTGGTCAGGATATCACTATTTAGGGGTGAAGGGCTGTTTAGCGCACTGGGCTAAATCGCTGGCTTTTAAAGCAGACAAAGGCAAGCCACCAGCACGGGTCAATTCCCGTAACAGCCTCTCCGAACAGGCGCCGGAATGTGGCGACTAAGGGCTTTTCACAGTAACTTCTCTGAAGCCTACTCGTGACAATATGCGATTTTCATTTAATTTACAGTGTTCTCTGGTCAGTATATAATTGCTCTCGGCAGGATATCATTATTTACAGAGGTTCTGTGTACTATATCATTATTTACAGTGTTCCCTAGCTGGCATATCATTATTCATAGTAATCCCTGATTAGTATACCTGTATTTACTGTGGCATTTGGGTCGAATATCTTTATTTA
The DNA here is from genome assembly GCF_902713615.1 of Scyliorhinus canicula. Lineage (NCBI taxonomy): Eukaryota > Metazoa > Chordata > Chondrichthyes > Carcharhiniformes > Scyliorhinidae > Scyliorhinus > Scyliorhinus canicula. Next base: position 1,358,278 of record NW_024055717.1, read on the forward strand.
CAGTGGTCCCTGTGCAGTATATAATTATTTACAGTGGCCAATGGGTACAATGTGATTAGATACATCCCTGGCAAGAATATTATTATTCGCAGTTGTCCGTGGGCAGTATGTCATTATTTACAGTGGTGCCTGGGTAGTTGATCTTTATTTATATTATTTATATTTGGCCTTGGCTAGTAGATCAATATTGATAGTGGTCCCTGGGATGAATTTCATTATTAACAGCGGTGTCTGGGGAGTAGATCATTAATTACAGTAGGCCCTGGCAGTAGATCTATATTTACTGTGTTCCCCTTGGCAATATATCATTGTTGACAGTGGGCCCTGTGTAGATTGTCATAATTTACAGTGGTCCCTGGGTTGTATGTCATTATTTACAGTGGTCCCTGATCAGGATATCATTATTTACAGTGGTCCCTGGAGAGTGCGCCGTTATTTATTGTGGTCCCTGGAGTGTGGGCCGTTATTTATAGTGGTCCCTGGGAAATATGTCATTATTTACTGTGGTCCCTGCGTAGTATATCATTATTTACAATGGTCCCTGGGTAGTAGATCATCATTTACAGTGGTCCATGGGCAGTATATCATTATTTACAGTCGTCCCTGGACAGTATATCATTATTTACAGTGGTCTCTGGGTAGTATATCATTTTTAAAAAGAGGTCGCATATTATTATTACAGTGGCGCCTGGGTAGTTTACCATTATTAATAGTGGTCCCTGACTGGAATGTCATTATTTACAGTCTTCCCTGGGTTATATGTCATTTTATACAGTAGTCATTGGGAACTCTATAATTATTTACAGTGGTCCCTGGGAACTATATCATTATTTGCAGTGATCCCTGGCTGGCATACCTTTATTCATAGTGATCCCTAATTAGTATACCAGTATTTACTGTTGTTCGTGGATCGAATATCCTTATTTACAGTGGCTGCTTGCTAGTATATAATTGTTTACAGTGGTCGTTGGGTTTAATATCTTTATTTACAGTGGTCCCTGGGCAGTCTATCATTATTAACATTGGTCCCTTTGCAATAGATGATTAATTACAGTTGCCTCTGGGTAGTATATCATTATTTGCAGTGTTCATTGGCTGGTATATCTGTTTTCAGAGTGATCTCTGATTGTATATTTATAGTGGTCCCTGGGTAGTATATCATTATTTGCAGTGGTACCTGAGGAATATATCATTATTTACATGAAAATGAAAAATTGAAAATCGCTTTTTGTCACGAGTAGGCTTCAATGAAGTTACTGGCTCAAGCCCCTAGTCGCCACATTCCGCCGCCTGTTCGTGGAGGCTGGTACGGGAATTGAACCGTGTTGCGGGGCTGCATTGGTCTGCTTTAAAAGCCAGATATTTAGCCCAGTGTGCTAAACCATTGGTTCCTGGGTCGACTGTCATTATTTAAAGTAGTCCCTGCGTAGTGTATCATTATTTACAGTGGTTCCTGGGTATTATATCATTATTTACAATGGCCCCTGCGTCGTTTATGATTATTTATAGTGGTCCTTGGGTCGAATATCTTTATTCACAATGGTCCCTTGTAGTCTTTTTTTACATTGTTCTGTGCGCTGTAAATCATTATTCACAGTGGTATCTCGATACTATATCATTTTTAACAGTGGTCCCTGGGTAGTACATCGTTATTTACGGAGGTCCCGAAGTCGATTATCAATATTTATTTTTGCCATAGGGTCGAATATCATTAGTTAGAGTGGACCCAGGGCAGTACATTGATAATACAGTGGTCCCTGTGTAGAATATCAATAATTACACTGGTCCCTGGATAGTACATCATTATCTACAGTGGTCCCTGGGAAGTATGTAATTAATACAAAGAACAAGAACAAAGAAAATTACAGCACAGGAATAGACCCTTCGGCCCTCCCAGCCTGCGACGATCCAGATCCTTTCTCTAAGTCTCTCCCCTATTTGCCAAGGTCTAATTTCCTCTGTTCCCCGCCCGTTCAAATATCATAGATCGAACATCATAGAGAAATACAGCACAGAAGAGGACCTTCGGCCACAATGTTGTGCCGAACTTTTGTCCCAGGTTAAACATTGAATTTTGTACATTAAGGGCAATTTATCATGGCTAATCCACCCAACCTGCACATCTTTGGACTGTGGGAGAAAACCGGAGGACCCGGAGGAAACCCACGCACACACGGGGAGGACGTTAAGACTCCACACAGACAGTGACCCAAGCCGAAATCGAACCTGGGACCCTGGAGCAGTGAAGCAATTGTGTTATCCTCAATGCTACCTTGCTGCCCTAACGAATAATTTAATCTACACTCCATTATTCTACCCTAACCCATGTACCTATCCAATAGCCGCTTTAAGGTCCCTAACGTTTCCGACTCAACTACTTCCACAGGCAGTGCATTCCATGCCCCCACTACTCTCTGGGTAAATAACCTACCTCTGACATCCCCACTATATCTTCCACCATTTTCCTTAAATTTATGTCCCCTTCTAATGGTTTGTTCTACCGGGGAAAAAGTGTCTGACTGTCCATTCTATCTATTACCCTCATCATCTTATAAACCTCTATCAAGTCGCCCCTCATCCTTGGGGGCCTCACGGTAGCATGGTGGTTAGCATCAATGCTTCACAGCTCCAGGGTCCCAGGTTCGATTCCCGGCTGGGTCACTGTCTGTGTGGAGTCTGCACGTCCTCCCCGTGTGTGCGTGGGTTTCCTCCGGGTGCTCCGGTTTCCTCCCACAGTCCAAAGATGTGCGGGTTAGGTGGATTGGCCATGCTAAATTGCCCGTAGTGTAAGGTTAATGGGGGGATTGTTGGGTTACGGGTATACGGGTTACGTGGGTTTAAGTGGGGTGATCATTGCTCGGCACAACATCGAGGGCCGAAGGGCCTGTTCTGTGCTGTACTGTTCTATGTTCTATGTTCTTCTCCGTTCTAGTGAGAAAAGGCCCAGCACCCTCAACCTTTCCTCGTAAGACCTACGCTCCATTCCAGGCAACATCCTGGTAAATCAACTTTGCACATTTTCTAAAGCTTCCACATCCTTCCTAAAATCAGGTGTCCAGAACTGTACACAGTACTCCAAATGTGGCCTGACCAAAGTTTTGTGCAACTGCATCATCACCTCACTGTATTTAAATTCAATCCCTCTGCGAATGAACGCTAGCACACAATAGGCCTTCTTCACAGCTCTATCCACTTGAGTGGCAACTTTCAAAGATCTATGAACATGGACTCCCAAGATCTCTCTGCTCCTCTTCATTGCCAAGAACCCTACCGTTAACCCTGTATTCCGCATTCATATTTGTCCTTCCAAAACGGACAACCTCACACTTCTTATAGAACAGTACAGCACAGAACAGGCCCTTCGGCCCTCGATGTTGTGCCGAGCCATGATCACCCTACTCAAACCCACATATCCACCCTATACCCGTAACCCAACAACCCCCCCCCCTCCCTTAACCTTACTTTTTAGGACACAATGGGCAATTTAGCATGGCCAATCCACCTAACCCGCACATCTTTGAACTGTGGGAGGAAACCGGAGCACCCGGAGGAAACCCACGCACACACGGGGAGGACGTGCAGACTCTGCACAGACAGTGAACCAGCCGGGAATCGAACCTCGGACCCTGGAGCTGTGAAGCATTTATGCTAACCACCATGCTACCGTGCGGCCCCACATGTCAAGGTTAAACTCCATCTGCCACTTCTCAGCCCAGCTCTGCATTCTATCTATGTCTCTTTGAAGCCGACAACAGCCTTCCTCACTATCCACAACTCCACCAATCTTCGTATCATCTGCAAATTTACTGACCCACCCTTCAACTCCCTCATCCAAGTCGTTAATGAAAATCACAATCAGCAGAGGACCCTGAACTGATCCCTGCGGTACGCCACTTATAACTGGGCTCCAGGCTGAATATTTGCCATCCACCACCACTCTCTGTTTTCTATCGGTCAGCCAGTTCGTTATCCAACTGGCCAAATTTCCCACTATTCCATGCCTCCTCCTTACTTTCTGCATTAGCCTTCCATGTGGAACTTTATCAAATGCCTTACTAAAATCCATGTACACTACATCCACTGCTTTACTTTCATCCACATGCTTTGTCACCTCCTCAAAGAAGTCAGTAAGACTTGTGAGGCAAGACCAACCGCTCGCAAATCCGTGCTGGCTATCCCTAATCAAGCAGTGTCTTTCCAGATGCTCAGAATCCCTATCCCTCGTACTCTTTCCATTACTTTGCCTACCACCGAAGTAAGACTAACTGACCTGTAATTCTCAGGGTTAACCCTATTCCCTTTTTTGAACAGGGGCACGACATTCGCCACTCTCCAATCCTCTGGTACCACCCCTATTGACAGTGAGGACGAGACTATCATTGCCAACGAAACTACAATTTCATTTCTTGCTTCCCATAGAACTCTTGGATATATACCGTCATGGCCGAGGGGAACTTGTCTATCCTCATGTTTTTCAAAATGCAAAACACATCTTCCTTCCTAACAAGTATCTCCTCCAGCTTACCAGTCTGTTTCACACTGTCCTCTCCAACTATATGGCCCCTCTCGTTTGTAAATACTGAAGAATAATACTTGTTCAAGACCTCTCCTATCTCTTCAGACCCAATACACAATCTTCCGCTACGGTCCATGATCGGACCTACCCTCCCTCTAGTCATTCTCATATTTCTCACATATGTGTAAAAGGCCTTGGGGTTTTCCTTCATCCTACCCGCCAAAGAATTTTCATGCCCTCTCTTAGCTCTCCTAATCCCTTTCTTCAGTTCTCTCCTGGCTGTCTTGTATCCGTACAGCGCCCTGTCTGAACCTTGTTTCTTCAGCCTTACATATGTCTCCTTCTTCATCTTAACAAGACATTCAACCTCTCTTGTCAACCATGGTTCCCTCACTCGACCATCTCTTCCCTGCCTGACAGGGACATACATATCAAAAACACGCAGCACCTGTTCCTTGAACAAGTTCCATATTTCACATGTGTCCTTCCCTGACAGCCTATGTTCCCAACTTATGCACTTCAATTCTTGTCTGACAGCATTGTATTTACCCTTCCCCCAATTGTAAACCTTGCCCTGTTGCACGCACCTATCCCTCTCCATTACTAAAGTGAAAGTCACAGAATTGTGGTCACTACCTCCAAAATGCTCCACCACTAACAAATCTATCACCTGCCCTGGTTCATTACCAAGATCCAAATACAATATGGCCTCCCCTCTGGTGGGACAATCTACATTCTGTGTTAGAAAAGCTTCCTGGACACACTGCACAAACACTACCCCATCCAAACTATTTGATCTAAAGAGTTACCACTCAATGTTTGGGAAGTTGAAGTCACCAATGACTACAAACCTGTGACTTCTGCACCTTTCCAAAATCTGTTTCCCAATCTATTCCTCCACATCTCTGCTGCTATTGGGGAGCATATAGAAAACTCCCAACAAGGTGAATTATCCATTCCTATTTCTGACTTCAACCCATATTATCTCGGTAGGCAGATCCCCCCTCGAACTGCTTTTCTGCAGCTGTTATACTATCTCTAATTAACAATGCCACCCCCACACCTCTTTTACCATCCTCCCTAATGTTGTTGAAACATCTATAAGCAGGGACCTCCAACAACCATTTCTGCCCCACTTCTACCCAAGTTTCCGTGATGGCCACCACATCGTAGTCACAAGTCCCGATCTATGCCTTAAGTTCAGCCGCCTTATTCCTGATGCTTCTTGCATTGAAGTATACGCACTTCAACCCATCTCCTTGCCTGCAAGTACTCTCCTTTGGCAGTGTCAACGTTTCCACTGTATCACTACGTGCTTTGGCGTCCTGGCTATCAGCTTCCTTAGTTGCTGGACTACAAATCATGTTCCCATTCCCCTGCCAAATTAGTTTATACCCTCCCGAAGACTACCAGAACCCCACCCCCCGGCCAGGATATTGGTGCAACCCGTCCTGCTTGTATAGGTTCCACCTTCCCCAGAATGCGCTCCAATTATCCAAATAGCTGAAGCCCTCCCTCCTACACCATTCCTACAGCCACGTGTTCAACTGCACTCTCTCCCTATTCCTCGCCTCGCTATCACGTGGCACCGGCAACAAACCAGAGATGGCAACTGTGTCTGTCCTGGTCTTTAACTTGCAGCCTAACTCCCTAAACGTGTTTATTACCTCCACATCCCTTTTCCTACCTGCATCGTTGGTACCAATGTGCACCACGACTTCTGGCTGCTCAACCTCCCCCTTCAGGATCCTGAAGACACGATCAGAGACATCCCTGGCCCTGGCATCCGGGAGGCAACATACATTCCGGAAGTCTCGCTCGCGACCACAGAATCTCCTATCTTTTGCCCTAACAATTGAATCTCCTATTACTATTGTGTTTCTGGGCTCCCCCCCCCCCGCCCCCCCTTCCATTCCGAGAAGTTATGTCTTAAGGTACAAAAGTTCTGTTTGCTAAAGTTGCAGACGACACGGATGGGTAGGAATGGATATTACGAAGACGATGTAATGCGGCAGCAAAATGACAAAGATAGCTGACGTATGTTGCGAAAAGGCGGCAAATGCCGTGTACCTAGAGAAAACGTGAAATTGTCAATCTTGGCAGGAAGAAGTAAAAAAAGCTAATAATCTAAATGTTGAGAGATTGGGGAGCTTTGAGTTGGGAAAGGATGTCGTTATCCAAACTGCATTGTGCTCAGAAGGCTTAATAACCAAAATAGTCGTATTCTAAATCTTATTTTGGTTTCAGACAGTGCTCGATGCACGTCTTTGGTTTCTTTAATTATTTGCTTGCTCCATCACCATTCCCTTTTCACCCTGTAGGTAGATCTCATTATTCTATCAAACCTGACATTCACCCTATCAGATACCTTCATGTTCTCTTTGCTCCACCTACCTTTTTCTCAAAACCTACTCGTTATTTTCCAAATTCTGATGGAACGTCTTTGACCTGAAACATTATACAGGCACAGCAAGGATTCAGGAAATGTGATAGAATGCTACTATGTTGCGAGAGGAATTGCTTCCAAAAGTAGGGAGATCGGGTGTTTTGAAGATTTAAATGGTGTTGTTGAATGCAAATCTGAGTGCTGTGTACAGTGCTGGTCTCATTACTGAAGGAAACATGTAAGAAGCAGATCAGACAAGGAATAATAATGGGAATAGGTAACTTGTATAATTTACAAAGGTGGGAATGTTAGATTTTTACCCAGTAGAGATTAGAAGACTGGAAGTGACTTGATTATTGAAGGAAACATATAAGAAGCAGATCAGACAAGGAATAATAATGGGAATAGGTAACTGGTATTATTTAGTAAGATGGGAATGTTAGATTTGAACCCACTAGAGATTAGAAGACTGGAAGTGACTTGACCGAACCATTTCAGGTCCTCTGGGAGATTGGCAGTGTTGATGTGAAAAGGCTGTTTCCAATTGTCGAGGAACCCGTAACTCGGACTCACTTTTACAAAAAAATGGTCGCTCATTTCAGATAGAAATTAGAAGAATTACCTAATTTCCCTTGTGGAGCACGAAGTCGCTGGAAATCTATTTCTAACAACGCAGTGGAAGCAAAGTGTTTGAATATTTTAAATCAGAGATATAAACTTAAATAAAACGGGGATGAAAGCTTATCGGTGTTAGGCACCTACGTGTGTTCGTGTTGCCATCCGATCATACATGAACTCATTGAGTGTCGAAGCAGGCTCGATGGGCCGAGTGGCTGCTACCTCATTCATATCTTCAGTATCGTGTTTGAAAGCTCGGCAGATATTTAATGGTGGTGCTTTATTTGATTTATCTCCATCGTTATATTTCAACTAGCAATAAAAATCGAAAATGCTGGAAAAAGGCAGCAAATCATGCAGCATCTGTTTGAGGGAGAAAAAGACACGGTCAGTACATGTTTCGAGTCCGTATGAATCTTTTCATTTCAGATTTCCAGAGTCCGCAGAACTTTGCTTCAATTCCAACAAAAGTTTTGACAAAGGCTCATCTAGACTCGAAACGTTAGCTCTTTGCTCTCCCTACAGATCCTACCAAACATGGTGAGATTTTACAGCATTTTCTCTTCGGTTTCTGATTCCAGCATCCGCAGCCATTTGCTTTTCGAACGTCGATTCGTTTCATTTGGCCCACTGTTGCTCATGGTGTGGGTATCTGCATAATATACTGGACATTAATGTTGATGAATTAACTGGGTGTGAACTGACCGGTTATGATCATAATGACAGCATTTGGCGTGTAGAGTATTGGAACGGGAGGAAATAAAACAAATCGAAGTGACGGAAATTAGGAAAAACACTTCGCCCCTGTGTGGGATCGAACCACCATCATTTCGACTAACAGCTGAATGCGCTGACCGATTGCGCCTTCTGCTCCCGCTCCTCAAATAAACCATAACAAATTATGTTGGAAATAGTCTCATCTTGTCCACGTCATAATCGGAAATGATTGCGGAAGGTGGAATCTGGAACAGAAACGGAAATGGCGGTGCAGTCTCAGCAGGTCTGACAGCATCTTTGGAGTGAGATTTCAAGCCTGGATGACTCTTTGTCAAAGCACGAAGTCTGCACGAACATCCATATCCCTGTCAATAACGCGCCCCCAGTCTTGATGCGGTAATATTATTATGGAACCAAAGTTAAGGTTTCCAAAACATGTACGTGCTGGAGCTGTAATTAGGGAGTCATTAAGTGTAAGTCCATGATTGATTCCAACTTCTTACTTATTTGCCAAGTACATTGGTATTGCCCATTGCATCGGCTGTTGCTGTGTGTCGCTGTGTTTGTATAGTGATTAGTACTCTTCTTTGTGGACGCAATAACCTCGCTGCGAATCTAAGTTATGGCCTCGATGCTTTGTTTGCTCCACAATTAACCTCTGTAAGAAATCAAACCTTAATGTGTGTGGGTGAGGGCGAGTGTGTCTCTGACAAAATCGGTTTAATAACTCAGCGCCTGCTTCTGCCACTATTTGATGCTCCAGATTTCAAACTTTTGTCAGTACGAGAATCTCCTCAGCTCACCTATCATGCTCGGGTTCATATTTTAACCATTCACTTAAATCTTCCTAATCCTGTTCTTGAGTTTTTGGAAGTGAAAACAGTCTTCCTTAATTTACTCTCTCATCTTCTTTGGCGACCCACCCGAAAATGTATAAGCGCCTCAATCAGATACCCGCTTAACCTCATTGCCCTCGAAATTTTCATTCTGGTAATTACTTACACTCCATCATTTTATTGAGGTCTGTCGGGCCGTCTCACTCATTCCAACCTCTCTCCTTCCGAACATCGAACACTTCACTCCGTCAGGCCGAACCCCGACTCTGTCATCAAACCTGCCGGCAAAGTGGGTGCTGTTGTCGTCTGATGTACTGAACTCTATCTCGCAGAGGCTGAGCACGAACTCTCAGATACTTCCTCATACCTGGCCCTGTACCATGACCAGCCCATCAAGCCGTTACCTCCAACACCGTTAGTGACCTTATTTCCTCCGGATGCCTTCCTCCAAGGCTTCGTCCCTCAAAGTGTCCAAACCGCGGGCAGCCGGTATTACCTGCATCCCACAAGTCCTTTACAAGTACATTTATGACGATTTTGGTGCCGTTTCAAGTTCTCGACCGTACCTGGAAAAAAAATATCAACTTCGCTTCCAGTTTCCACCCCTCCATAATTTCCACCCAGTCCATCTCAGACACTTCCCTTCCTTGACATTTCCGGCATTAGACTGTCTACGCATATCCATTGGAAGCCCAGTGACTCTTACAGCTATACGAAATGAAGCTCTTCGTGAGGAAGTGAGCAAACGAATATGATGGACAGTAGGACCCTGAGGGTCATGAGTTCACAGACAGAGAACAAAGGGATGAGCAGAGCAAGAGAAGAGGGAGGGGAGCTTTGCCTCGTGGAGAGAATAGTGAAAATGATGCTGGGTAACAAAAGGCCAGGATTGGGAAAATGCGAAGTGAGCCAATCAGGATATATGGCCAGGTCAGGAGGTGTGTAAAATGACCAATGGGAAGTGTGTATGCAAATCTTGATGTAATTTGAATTATATCTCCAGTGTTCCTTTGTCCTGAGATTCTCTTTATCTTGGGCTCTCAGAAGTCAGTGTGTGTGTCCTGAGGTCCTACTGATTGAGTCAGCCTTGCAAGTTACTTCTTATTAAATGATATGATACCTGCAAATCCATCTCAGATTTTATTGAGTTAGACAGGCCACAAAGAATCAGGAATTAACATTTGGTGCCGAAATCCGGATTTCTCTAGATCCTTGCCTTTCATCTGCAAAATCAGAATTGGACTGCTCTCGGAAGGGGAAAAAGGAAATGGGCCCATGGTATGTGTCGATACAACTCGCCATATCGATTTTCCTCTCTCTCGTATTCTGCTAACAGTCTAATCACCCGCATATGATCAGGTAAGATGTCTAGACGAAATCAGTCAGTCTGGTGGATTAGAATAATTGATTTCTGTCAATGCAGTTCCGGCTGAGGGTTGGAATGCGGTAACAATTCAGTTGGTGACTGAGGGAATGTTGCCTGGTCAGTCAGTTGCATGTGAGTAGAAAATTAAAAATTAGTTCTCTTAAATTACCCTTTAATTCGGTTAAGGTCTTTAACGGATTGCTATGATGTTGCAGAACTGTTCAGTAAAAGACCGCTGATGGAATGTTTGTGGACAGTTCAATTCCGTACAATTCGAATTGGCTAAAATTGGTTAAGGTCTTTATCTGGTTGAAGTGATGTCGCCGAACAGTTCAGTAAAAGACCACTGATGGAATGTTTGCGGACAGTTCAATTCTGTACAAATATAATTGGTTACGCTAACATTTATTATGGGAAGATATGGGTTGTTTGAATGAAACAGAATTGGGAGATGAATGGTGACTAGGGGGAACCAGAGACAAACTTGTGTGTTGATGAATGAAAGTATAATGATTTGAATTATTTTGGTTGAATGGAGATCTCCAATGAATGAATGAGTCTGTTTAAGAAGAATGTGATATCCTCTGTTCCTAATTTTGTGAAATGTTGTGTTTTAGGAGGTATTAAAGAGAGGTTTAAAACGGAGTAAGTATTTGAAAGTTCTTTAGAAACTTAGTAATAATGAGTAAAATTGCGGGAGTTAATTAGAACATAATTCTCAGGAAATAAACACAAAGTGAAATCAAAATGTATAAATTGGGATTTGTAAATGATTAGTTGCAACTCGGCATAGTCTTGGCTGCTAAAAAAAATAAAAAAATAAAATAGTTTCACATCAATTAGTAGTTATAAATGGCAGGCCAGAAATGTGATCAATATTATGAGGTAGAAATTTAATTATCTCAGCACTAAATTGGTCTAGCATAAACACAAAGAAAAGTTTTCCTCCCATGCAGTCAGAGCTCTGTGCAGGAAATTACTTTGAAACAAACCAGTTGAAACCAGTTGAAATTGACATGGGTATTAGGCAATAGAAACATTAGACCTAAAGTTAGATTAGGAGAATTACTTGCAGTATCAGGAAATAAGAATCTGATGACAGGGAAAGATTTAATAAAATTAAGATGATGCAGGAAAAATTAGGATATTACAACCAATTGATGACAGAGAGGAAGTGTGGGTGAAACTGCGGAATAAAATCACAGGAGAAGTAATCATAAAACATTTTGGGTGAACATACAATTGTATTAGAGAACAATGGCGTCTTGAGCAAAAGAAAATGTGTCAGAATTAAAAAATCTGGTCAAATTGAACAATAACAGAGGAATTATGATACTCCATCGGCAGCCTAAGGGCAATGAGCGTAGGAATGTAATCAGTAAAAATTTAAATGTATGGAATGATAGAACAAGGGCGGTGATTAATGGCCATCAGTTTAAAATGGTTCACAGTGAGTATCAGGAAACCACAAGTCAGGACTGTGGGGCATTCTGTAGCCCGATTGTTTGGACTGGTAGTAGTCTTATGAGACCCAGGAGACGGTCAGATTCTGGATATTCAGGAGAATTTATAATGCATTTGTAAAGACAGCGATGGGATTCTGCAGCCCCCAGGGATATTTGGGGCATTCACTTTTTGTCATGATTGTTTTGTGCAATATCAGGCAACTTTAATGATTGAGGTTTGTGACCACAGGGGGAAATTTGAATCCAAGAAGTGTCAGTGTAAGAGGGATGGTAGATTAATGACAACGTGCAATTACTGCAAGGATTATTTGGCCGACAACAATGTGACTCTAAAAGGCTGTGCAAGCGTGTGGACAAGTGACAGACTTGTTCGTGAGGAAGTGCATAGCCTATACTGTTGGGATGACCTGGGAACGTAAGATTAGCCTAACAGTGTTAGAGACTGTATCACTGCAATGATGCCGTGCCATAGGATAGATCATATCCCCAATTCGCTCAGACAAGGGAAAAATGAATGTTTGGGTGTGGGAGTCAGGATGCCAGTGCATTGAAACCTGTTAGCAGCATCAATAGGACAGATGAATCAGTGAAAATATTATGTTTGGAACTTATCCTGTCACAATCAAAATTAAAAACATTGAAGTAGACGCAGTAGCAATATCCAAAATGTATCAGGGAAAGTTTCGACCTGATTGAATAACTGAGTTAGAAAAAGAGGAATGGTGGCAATGGAAATCCGGACGTCCTGGAGATGGTACTTCTGGAATATCCAAGCAAGGATAAGAAGATACAAATCAAGAAATATGGCATCTCCGCCTTTGACCTGTTCATTTCAGTTTCAGATGAAGCAACAATAATACAAACGAAGAATCTGAACAACATTCTGCAGAAGAATGTTTCAGAAAGTATGGGAAAGAAACTAATGATACAATTGGCTTCATGTTTGAGGGAATTAAATGATAGATCCCGGAAGAAAAACCTTACGGGTTAGCAACAAATCAAAATATCAAATTATTACTGAATACTGAAATCTCCGGTCAGACATCTCTAACGGGACGTTAGCTGCTGGGTGATCTGTGGTCTCCAGGAAGGACGTATTACGCGGAGGAGTTATTAAGGGTCTCGGCAGACAGCAGCGACTGACGAGGAACCCCCGTATTTTAAATGACAATAGTCTAAGAATATTGGCAGCTTGCTGCCACGAGGGGAATTCTAACCAATGCAGCAACCAATATAGCATTGGCGAGTATAACAGTTATTGCAGATGAAATGTCCTGTAAGTTGTTAGGGACTGTTATGTATAAATTCAGTTGGGTGGTAACCACAAAAAGTTAACTGTACTAAGTGTGTGAGTGGTGTTTAACAAAAAAAAATGTATACACTCCATGCTGTGAGGAAAATGATAACAGACAACAGGGGGTTGAAGAAAACAGAGCTAGTGCCTCAAGTAAGCCAGGGCTGGCAGGCTACATGGTTCAGTACTATGTTCGACGTCAGGAAGTCAGGAATAGAAACAGGATTGGTTGAAGCTCCTGCATTTAATAAAGCAAGATAATCAGTACATGATACAATATATCATCAGATACCATTCCTATGGGAAACGGAAAGCACTTCCTAAAAAAAAACCCAGTGAGGGATAAGGACCTTTTGGTCGCTGATGGACTGAGTTGTGGGCTGCTTCTAAGGGACATGAGGAAGCGCTTTACGGTGCTGCTACCCCGACGTAGTCAGATGCATTGGAGGTAGTGGAACAACCGGAATGGCTATTGTGTTACCATCCAGAGCGTAGCCAGCTATGGTTCACGGTGATTGGACTTGAGGAAAGCACATCACAAAGGGTCTATCGACACTGGTCTGCGAGATGGATGCATTTACCATTGATTTTTCTGCACAGTTTACAGATCATGACATGCACATACGAATGACAAGACTGAGGGATAGATGCTGGTCAGTATCACTATAAGAAGGATATAAATCCTAAGGGCAACACGATAGCATTGAGGATGGCTATCTATCTTGTCGGATTTAGCTCAGTGTTCCGTCATAGCTCGGTCATGGGGTTTTACCTGATGCATGGAATGATAATACGTGTTATTATAATTGTATACTGCATAATCATTGGATGCCTAAATATGTGTTGTACGCTGGCTAGGGCTCGGATGCTGCCGATAGGATTGGCCCATCATTATTCACCAAAGATGACATCTCGTTACTGGTGACCATCACAACAGACGGAAGAGGACGGAGAGCCAGAGGATGTAAAAATGTGATGAGATGTTTCTGTACGGAATACTGGCTCAATGACGTTTTGATAACGGGCCTAATTTTATTGGACACATTAACAAGGAGTTCTGCTCCCAGTTGGGCATACGCCAGCAGATACACTGTGCGGACAGGCCGCAGGCGGCCGGGTTGGTTGAGAGACACAATCAGACCCTCGAAACTAAATTGGCTAAATTAAGAGGACTGACATGGCTTAAGTTGCTCCCCGTTGCCCTATTTCAGCTGTGGGTCACACCTGCAGGATCGACCTGGCTCTCTCCTGCTGAGATCTTTTACGGCAGGCCTGTTAGAACACCTTTGAACTTGTCTGTTCCCCGATTGGTCCAGTTTCACCATCAGACTAAAGAAAAGACTAACTATGTTCTAGCCTTCACTAACGCCCTCAAGGAGCTCCATGGCCAGGTTCGAGCGTCTCACCTGTCACTATCTCCATTACATTGCTCGCTTTCAGTGCAGCCTGGTAGTTATGTCATGGTTAAGAACTGGACTCGGAAGGGGTTGGAGGCACAGTGAACGGAACACTTCCAAGTTCTCCTTACCACCCCCACTGCAGTTAAAATTAAGGGGCTGAGTGCTTGCGTCCATCTCCACCGCTGCACAATGGTCGGTCACTAACCCACCTCCTTTCCCCAGCGCTGTATTACAGGTGAGGAGCATGACGGATTGTGCTGTCTCCGGCTTTGCCTCACTTGCAACACCGCCAGTACCTGTAATCCCGACCAAACTACAGCAGAGGGCAGCAGAGCAGAGCTACTGATCAGCTGTTCTGGGGAAATTTGCATACGTGCAGTGCGGTCAGCCTAAGTCGAAGGTGAACCTGCGAAGAAGACCCAAGGAGTTTGAGTAAAGGCAAGCAACCAGCAGAGGGCAGCAGAGCAGAGCTACTGATCAGCTGTTCTGGGGAAATTTGCATACGTGCAGTGCGGTCAGCCTAAGTTGAAGGTGGTTTGTGGAGGGGCTGTTGGCAACTGACAGTTAAACCCGAAACACTTTGTGAGTGTTTCCCACCCTACCTCCTCCTCTAACCAACCCCCCCACCCCACGGTGGTTGGGAAGCGGGAGCAGGGGCCTCTCGTGAAGGTGAGTGAGTGCCTTTAAATTTGCTTACCTTTCAGCGGGATCAGGGTTTGAGGTAATATCAGGTAAGCTCTTCCTTTCTTTTTCTTTTTCTTGTTTTTTTTTTAATCTAGAGGGGATGTCAGGGAAGGCAGTACAATGCTCCTCCTGCAGAATGTTTGAGGTGAGGGACGCCGTCAGTGTCCCTGCTGATTTCATCTGTGGGAAGTGCACCCAACTCCAGCTCCTCAAAAACCGTGTTAGGGACCTGGAGCTTGAGCTGGATGAACTTCGGATCATTCGGGAGGCAGAGGGGGTCATAGATAGGAGCTTCAGGGAAGTAGTTACACCAAAGACTGGAGATAGATGGGTAACTGTAAGAGGGACTGGGAAGAAGCAGTCAGTGCAGGGACCCCCTGCGGTCGTTCCCCTGAGTAACAAGTATACCGTTTTGGATACTTGTGGGGGGGACGACTTACCAGGGGTAAGCCATGGGGTACGGGCCTCTGGCACGGAGTCTGTCCCTGTTGCTCAGAAGGGAAGGGGGGAAAGGAGTAGAACATTAGTAATTGGGGACTCAATAGTCAGGGGCACAGATAGGAGATTTTGTGGGAGCGAGATAGACTCACGTTTGGTATGTTGCCTCCCAGGTGCAAGGGTACGTGATGTCTCGGATCGTGTTTTCCGGGTCCTTAAGGGGGAGGGGGAGCAGCCCCAAGTCGTAGTCCACATTGGCACTAACGACATAGGTAGGAAAGGGGACAAGGATGTCAGGCAGGCCTTTAGGGAGCTAGGATGGAAGCTCAGAGCGAGAACAAACAGAGTTGTTATCTCTGGGTTGTTGCCCGTGCCACGTGATAGTGAGATGAGGAATAGGGAGAGAGAGCAATTAAACACGTGGCTACAGGGATGGTGCAGGCGGGAGGGATTCAGATTTCTGGATAACTGGGGCTCTTTCTGGGGAAGGTGGGACCTCTATAGACAGGATGGTCTACATCTGAACCTGAGGGGCACCAATATCCTGGGGGGGAGATTTGTTAGTACTCTTTGGGGGGGTTTAAACTAATTCAGCAGGGGCATGGGAACCTGGATTGTAGTTTTGGGGTGCGAGAGATTGAGAGTAGAGAGGTCAGGAGCACAGTTTTGACTTCGCAGGAGGGCGGCAGTGTTCAGGTCTGTGGTTTGAAGTGTGTCTATTTCAATGCCAGGAGTATACGAAATAAGGTAGGGGAACTGGCAGCATGGGTTGGTACCTGGGACTTCGATGTTGTGGCCATTTCAGAGACATGGATAGAGCAGGGACAGGAATGGTTGTTGCAGGTTCCGGGGTTTAGGTGCTTTAGTAAGGTCAGAGATGGGGGCAAAAGAGGGGGAGGTGTGGCGCTGCTAGTCAAGGACAGTATTACGGTGGTAGAAAGGATGCAAGATGGGGACTCTTCTTCCGAGGTAGTATGGGCTGAGGTTAGAAACAGGAAAGGAGAGGTCACCCTGTTGGGAGTTTTCTATAGGCCACCTAATAGTTCTAGAGATGTAGAGGAAAGGATGGCGAAGATGATTCTGGAAAAGAGCGAAAGTAACAGGGTAGTTGTTATGGGAGACTTTAACTTTCCTAATATTGACTGGAAAAGATATAGTTCGAGTACATTGGATGGGTCGTTCTTTGTACAATGTGTGCAGGAGGGTTTTCTGACACAATATGTTGACAGGCCAACAAGAGGTGAGGCCACTTTGGATTTGGTTTTGGGTAATGAACCAGGCCAGGTGTTAGATCTGGAGGTAGGTGAACACTTTGGAGACAGTGACCACAATTCGGTGACCTTTACGTTAGTGATGGAAAGGGATAAGTATACCCCGCAGAGCAAGAGTTATAGCTGGGGGAAGGGCAATTATGATGCCATTAGACATGACTTAGGATGTGTTGGTTGGAGAAGTAGGCTGCAAGGGTTGGGCACACTGGATATGTGGAGCTTGTTCAAGGAACAGCTATTGCATGTTCTTGATAAGTACGTACCAGTCAGGCAGGGAGGAAGGGGTCGAGCGAGGGAACCGTGGTTTACCAAAGAAGTGGAATCTCTTGTTAAGAGGAAGAAGGAGGCCTATGTGAAGATGAGGCGTGAAGTTTCAGTTGGGGCGCTTGATAGTTACAAGGAAGCGAGGAAGGATCTAAAGAGAGAGCTGAGACGAGCAAGGAGGGGACATGAGAAGTCTTTGGCAGGTAGGATCAAGGAAAACCCAAAAGCTTTCTATAGGTATGTCAGGAATAAAAGAATGACTAGGGTAAGAGTAGGGCCAGTCAAGGACAGTGGTGGGAAGTTGTGTGTGTGGAGGCTGAGGAGATAAGCGAGATACTAAATGAATACTTTTCATCAGTATTCACTCAAGAAAAAGATAATATTGTGGAGGAGAATGCTGAGACCCAGGCTATTAGAATAGATGGCATTGAGGTGCGTAGGGAAGAAGTGTTGGCAATTCTGGACAAGGTGAAAATAGATAAGTCCCCGGGGCCGGATGGGATTTATCCTAGGATTCTCTGGGAAGCCAGGGAAGAGATTGCTGAGCCTTTGGCTTTGATTTTTAGGTCATCATTGGCTACAGGAATAGTGCCAGAGGACTGGAGGATAGCAAATGTGGTCCCTTTGTTCAAGAAGGGGAGTAGAGATAACCCCGGTAACTATAGGCCGGTGAGCCTAACGTCTGTGGTGGGTAAAGTCTTGGAGAGGATTATAAAAGATACGATTTATAATCATCTAGATAGGAATAATATGATTAGGGATAGTCAGCATGGTTTTGTGAAGGGTAGGTCATGCCTCACAAACCTTATCGAGTTCTTTGAGAAGGTGACTGAACAGGTAGACGAGGGTAGAGCAGTTGATGTGGTGTATATGGATTTCAGTAAAGCGTTTGATAAGGTTCCCCACGGTCGGCTATTGCAGAAAATACGGAGGCTGGGGATTGAGGGTGATTTAGAGATGTGGATCAGAAATTGGCTAGTTGAAAGAAGACAGAGAGTGGTAGTTGATGGGAAATGTTCAGAATGGAGTTCAGTTACGAGTGGCGTACCACAAGGATCTGTTCTGGGGCCGTTGCTGTTTGTCATTTTTATAAATGACCTAGAGGAGGGCGCAGAAGGATGGGTGAGTAAATTTGCAGACGACACTAAAGTCGGTGGAGTTGTAGACAGTGCGGAAGGATGTTGCAGGTTACAGAGGGACATAGATAAGCTGCAGAGCTGGGCTGAGAGGTGGCAAATGGAGTTTAATGTGGAGAAGTGTGAGGTGATTCACTTTGGAAAGAATAACAGGAATGCGGAATATTTGGCTAATGGTAAAATTCTTGGTAGTGTGGATGAGCAGAGGGATCTCGGTGTCCATGTACATAGATCCCTGAAAGTTGCCACCCAGGTTGATAGGGTTGTGAAGAAGGCCTATGGTGTGTTGGCCTTTATTGGTAGAGGGATTGAGTTCCGGAGCCATGAGGTCATGATGCAGCTGTACCAAACTCTGGTACGGCCGCATTTGGAGTATTGCGTACAGTTCTGGTCGCCTCATTATAGGAAGGACGTGGAAGCTTTGGAACGGGTGCAGAGGAGATTTACCAGGATGTTGCCTGGTATGGAGGGAAAATCTTATGAGGAAAGGCTGATGGACTTGAGGTTGTTTTCGTTAGAGAGAAGAAGGTTAAGAGGTGACTTAATAGAGGCATACAAAATGATCAGAGGGTTAGATAGGGTGGACAGCGAGAGCCTTCTCCCGCGGATGGAGGTGGCTAGCACGAGGGGACATAGCCTTAAATTGAGGGGTAATAGATATAGGACAGAGGTCAGAGGTGGGTTTTTTACGCAAAGAGTGGTGAGGCCGTGGAATGCCCTACCTGCAACAGTAGTGAACTCGCCAACATTGAGGGCATTTAAAAATTTATTGGATAAGCATATGGATGATAAGGGCATAGTGTAGGTTAGATGGCCTTTAGTTTTTTTTTCCATGTCGGTGCAACATCGAGGGCCGAAGGGCCTGTACTGCGCTGTATCGTTCTATGTTCTATGTTCTACGACATTTCACTTTTGCAGAGGTGGCATTCTCCGATTCCCCCATGTACGAGGGCACAGTATCAACTGATGGAAGGTTATCAAGTTAAAGGACAATGAAGAGCTCATGAAACACTTATATCGGTCCCGGCGTTGGGACGGGAACATTGCATGGACATTGCCTTATTTTGGAATAAATGTACATTTGCTTTTGGATGTGATAAGACTTGTGCCATAAAGGTAAAATCAGACCGTGCAGAGGGGGTAGAAAAAGGTTGTAGGGGAGAGAGGAGGAACAGCAAGAGGACGGAACGAGTAAGAGGGAGGCACAACCAGAAAGCAGGGTATCAGGAGGTATACTTACTTCACTTAGGACCGAACGAAGGGAACCTGGGCAGCATATATCTCTTCTACCAAATCTACGACTGCATGTATGGCCAGGAGCCGGTTGTCTGCTACCCAAACCCCGCATTGGCGTCTAGGTTATTTTCCGTCTTTCCGCTTTGGGGAACTCCCCAAACTGTGGCTCATTGTCAGAGTTCCGAGACACCGCCCGAGCGAGTTACTCTTCCTTACGATCCGGGTTAGGCCCCACCAGCTATTTACCTTCCCCTCCCTCGGGATAATTCCCACTCACAGTATGATAGTCTGCAATGGTGGAGGGTGTATGTGCCTAGCCCCTTCACTCCCAATAGATACTCCCGGTCGTACGAGAGTTGTTTCAGCAGTGAGGGGTACGGCTGTTTGCTGGTAGAGATGAAAATGAATATAACATGTCTGTTCTCCACTTGTACTGATCCAAAGTGTCGCCCTGACATCAGGTCAATGCACCTGTTACAATGCCACTTGTGTCCCGCTGACGCCAGGCATCCAGCTCCTTTGTGGCAGGGCGAATGTCCCTCATATCACTGTTGGAACTAGGGCTTTCCGCATTGCTATGAGGCCTGAATGGGCGCTCCGAAGCTGGATGAACTGGACTATTGGGGAATCGCTACTTCACCAATTTACTGATTGTGATGCTAGTGTGTACATGGAGCGAGGAAACTATTTTTAATGGCACAGCGACAAATGTTTTGTCACCCCCATTTCCCCACCAAATTGCTATCGGGACTCTAGTCCCTATTACGGTCCCTTGCCCCTCTGCGTGGAAACTGCCCCATCAGTTGGCACACTGGGCAGGTTCAGTTATTTGTGGCCTTATCATCCTGGGCAACGAAACCTTGGGGCCCCTCGGGGCAATAACCAAAGAATTATCTCAACTCAGGTTGTTTGCCATGCAGAACCGGTATGCTCTTGACTATCTCGCCTGCATCTTTGTGGGCCTAGCCATCGTTAAATGCGTGGTGGGTAAAATGTAGGGTGCGCTGGAACGGATAGCCACCCCTAGAGACTTGGCTGTTACGGTCCACGAGGGTGCAGCAGACAATGGGGTGCTGCAATAGGATTCTGCAGGACCCTGAGAGTAATGAGTTCACAGACAGAGAACAAAGGGATGGGCACAGCATGGCTAGAAAGGGGGAGGGGAGTTTTGCACCGTGGAGAGAATAGTGAAAAGGATTCTGGGTAACAAGGGCCAGGATTGGGAAAATGCGAATTGAGCCAATCAGGATATATGGCCAGGTCAGACGGTGTATACATTGGACTATGGGAAGCTTGTATGCGAATCTTGATGTGATACAATCAATACGTGCTGTGGTTACTTTGTCTTAGCTCTCACTAACTTTTGGGAACTTTAGAAGACAGCTGTATGTTTTCTAATGTCTCACGAGTGGGTCAGCCTAGCAAGCTGGTGGAAATAAAACAATAATTGATACCTGCTAATCCATCTCAGATTTTATTGAGTCCAGACCGGCCACAAAGAATCAGGAATTATCACTTGTGCGTGTTACGAGATGATCCGGTACTTCAAATTATTACATTTTGTTATTGAATATCGCAGCATGCATGTCAGCTGCATCGACGATTCTGTTCCTGACGAGCAACCGTGAGTTACTGCCCGATCCTCCTTGATTGTCTGATTGTTCACGAGTTGGCTGAGGTGACTTTGAACAAATGTATTTCAATTATGTCGTTTTTGCGAATGCAGATCGTGTGCGACAAATGGCGCACGTTGAAGGTTGCATTTGAACTTCTACACGGACAACTGTGGAAAATGAAAACGATACGTGCCCTGTTCGCTGACGGACCGAGTGCACCACAATATTGGCGCGGGCGGATTTAAAGAGATGTTTCAACGCCGCCCCGTCGAGTGCATCTCTTTGGCGATGTGCCTTGGCGGATTTGACAGCTGATGTGCCAGTTTTGAAAAGGATCACCGTTTTCTTCCAGGAAAGGTACAAACTCCCACGATTTGGAATTGAACCCCGGTCTCCCGCGTGACAGGCGGGGATACTAACCACTATACTAACGAGGAACTGAGCAACGCCGGATCCCTGTTGTCTCACTGAGTCTTTATTCTCCTCAAAATCAAACGATGTTCTGCTGTTGCTTCCTTTGCCTGTGAAGTCAGTAATTGCTGTGGCAACTACACTCTGTGTTAAATGACGATCGAGGTTAACTTTGGAATGCAGAATTACCCAAACACTTCCGCGTGTGTTGAGCTGTAAATATTGAGGCGGTTGTTCACTTCAGACGCTGATATCTGCAAGTCGGCTCAGGGTTCAATTGTTGTGGAAATGCCCGCTTTGGATTTGGATGAGCATAGTAAGAATTCTTACAACACCCGGTTAAAGTCCAACAGGTTTGATTCAAACGCTAGTTTTCAGAGTACTGCTCCTTCCTCAGGTGACTGCTGATTCCTCAGATTCTCCTGAGGAAGGAGAAATGCTCCGAAAACTCGTGTTTGAAACAAACCTGTTGGACCATAAAAAGAACGATTTCAATTGACCAGTTCCACTATTTAAAAAGTCAGCAAGGAACTTTATACATCAGACTTTTGTGTAAATCAGGGGTTGCGTATTCTTGCTTTTCCCAGAAAATACATTGAATTAACCTTTTTGTTCAATAACAGGACACAATATAAAGAGCGGTGGGATAGGCAGGTTCCAAATTCACGAATCATGTCGACGTTGGGTACAATAGTTTCTGAAGATTGGGGGACCAGGGCACAGCCTCTACGGGACGGGTCTGCATGTACGAACAATGACGTTCAGTACACTGTCAGGCTGATTACATTTCCTGCTACTTCGGTAAATTAAAAAGGTTATTGAAGCAAAAATGAACAGAAGTCAAATTCAGGACACACGGTTAAGAAGGATCCACTAGGGCAGCATGATGGCCTAGTGGTTAGCACAACCGCCTCACGGCGCTGACGTCCCAGGTTCGATCTCTGTTATTGGTCACTGTCCGTGTGGAGTTTGCACATTCTCTCCGTGACTGCGTGGGTTTCGCCCCCACAACCCAAAAATGTGCAGAGTAAGTGGATTGGCCACGCTAAATTGCCCTTTAATTGGAAAAAATGATTGGCTAGTCTTAATTTGTTAATAAAAGAATGATCCACTATGCCTCACTATACAATACTTTTCTTGGATGGAAGTTTGTGCGTGTTGCGAGGTGATCCGGTAGTTCAAATGGCGCACGGTGAAGGTTGCATTTGGACTTCTATACAGACAGATGTGGAAAATGAAAACGATACGTGCCCTGTTCGCTGACCGACCACAATATTGGCGTGGGCGGATTTGAAGAGAAGTCTCAAGGCCTCCCCGTCGAGTGCATCACTTGGCCGATGTGAAATGGCGGATTTGACATCCGATCTGCCATTTTTGAAAATGATCGCAGTCTTCTTTCTGGAAATGTACTAACGCCCCGTCGGTGAATTGAACCCCGGTCGCCCGCGTAACAGGCGGGTATTCTAAGCACTATACTAACGAGGAACTGCGAAATGCTAGGTCCCGCTTGTCTCACTGAGGCATTCTTCTCCTCTAAAATCACTCGACTTTTTGCAGTTGCTTGCTTTGCCTGTGAAATCAGTAATTGCTGTGGCAACTACATACTGTGTTAAATGAAGATCTAGGTTATCTTTGGAAGGCATAATGCAGTTTTGAAACAGTCATGCCCTTCTGTTTCTGTTTTCTAGGCATTTCCTATGTGAACAGCTCAGCTTAAAGTACATTTAAAATCTAAATTTAACTTAGCTCTGAATCAGCTGGCAGGACAGTCGTGTGAACATGTGTGTCGTTGAATGAGGGAAGAGCGCCAGTATCAATGCCATAATCATCTGAAGCCAACTCGGCCTCTGCCGTCCATATCCTTAGGGTGTTAGAGTGCAGACTGCCCCCTCGCACATCTTGATCAAACAGCTGATGTAAGGAACCCAAACAAGAGAGCGACAAAGGAAGCTGTTCAAAGGCACCATGTTATCTAATCTGCAGAATCTGAATATAGGCGTCAATGCCTGGGACAATGTTTGCTCAGAAAGATGTCCTTATTGAAGGGTCATAATTATGCGAGAACATCCGAATGCAAGACGAAGCCCGGAAAAGGTGACTGAGAAAGCAATCCCTTTTCTTAGCGTCCAACGGCGGACCCCGCAATTTGGAAATTGCTGTCAAGTGAGCGATTGAAGATACAGGTCTTGGATCAAGCTCATTATCCACGCAATGACTCACAGAAACCCTGACCAGTAACATGCACTGTACATACTCGTTGTGTATGATCGCCGCATTCTCTCCGGCATTGTTTACATATCTTGTTTACAACAGTGCACGGTTTGCATTCAGACAGTTTACATAAACTAGTGTACAGTTTACATAAAGACAGTTTGCAGGCACTGTTTACATTGACTCCGGTTCCAGCAATGTCCGGTTTACATATAGTGTTTACTGCAGGGCACATGTACATAGACTGATTACAGTCGAGTACTGTTTACATGAACATTGTTTCATTTAGCGCACTATTTACAGAGACTGTTTAGTGCCGGGCACTGTTTACATAGCCACTGTTCACACCAGTGTAAGACGTACAGAAACACTGCTTTCTGTTGGGCACTGGCATATAGACTCGGTTTACAGTTGTGTACGGTTTACTTTCACTCAATTTACTGTAGGGCATTGTTTAGATAGACTTTGTTTCCTGTAGGGCACAGCTTATATTCTTTTTAAATTGCCTTTGTTTACAGCGGTGTACATTTTACATAAGCACCGTTTACATTGCAGCACAATTTGCAGAGACGCTATGACATGAAATGAAATGAAATGTAAAGGAAATTAATGGACTATTAACCTAAACACTGCTTAATGTAGAGCCATTTTTTTGCGCAGACTTTGTTTGCAGTAGTGTATGGTTACTTTCACTCTGTTTTCTGTGGAGCCCTGTTTACATAAACTCTGTTTACAGCAGTGACCGGTTCTCGTAAATACTGTTTTCTGTAGTCCCAGTTCATACAAACTGTTTACAGCAATGTCCGATTTAAATGTAGTGTTTACTGGAGGGCACTGTTAAAATATACAGTGCTTATTGCGGGGCACATTAACATAGACTGTTTACAGCAGTGTATTGTGTACATAAAGACAGTTTGCAGTAGCGCACTGTTTACACATACACTGTTTACAGCAGTGTACTGTGTACATAAGCACTGTTTGCTGCAGGGCACTGTTTACACAGACACTGTTTACAGCAGTTTACTGTGTACATAAGCACCCTTTACTGCAGGGCACTGTTTACACAGACACTGTTTACAGCAGTGTACTGTGTATATAAGCACTGTTTGCTGCAGGGCACTGTTTACACAGACACTGTTTACAGCAGTGTACTGTGTACATAAGCACTGTTTACTGCAGGGCACTGTTTACACAGACACTGTTTACAGCAGTGTACTGTGTACATAAGCACCCTTTACTGCAGGGCACTGTTTACACAGACACTGTTTACAGTAGTGTACTGTGTACATAAGCACTGTTTGCTGCAGGGCACTGTTTACACATACACTGTTTACAGCAGTGTACTGTGTGCATAAGCACTATTTGCTGCAGGGCACTGTTTACACAGACACTGTTTACAGCAGTGTACTGTGTACATAAGCACTGTTTGCTGCAGGGCACTGTTTACACAGACACTGTTTACAGCAGTTTACTGTGTACATAAGCACCCTTTACTGCAGGGCACTGTTTACACAGACACTGTTTACAGCAGTGTACTGTGTATATAAGCACTGTTTGCTGCAGGGCACTGTTTACACAGACACTGTTTACAGCAGTGTACTGTGTACATAAGCACTGTTTACTGCAGGGCACTGTTTACACAGACACTGTTTACAGCAGTGTACTGTGTACATAAGCACTGTTTACTGCGGGGCACTGTTTACACAGACACTGTTTACAGCAGTGTACTGTGTACATAAGCACCCTTTACTGCAGGGCACTGTTTACACAGACACTGTTTACAGTAGTGTACTGTGTACATAAGCACTGTTTGCTGCAGGGCACTGTTTACACATACACTGTTTACAGCTGTGTACTGTGTACATAAGCACTGTTTGCTGCAGGGCACTCTTTACACAGACACTGTTTACAGCAGTGTACTGTGTACATAAGCACTGTTTGCTGCAGGGCACTGTTTACACAGACACTGTTTACAGCAGTGTACTGTGTACATAAGCACTGTTTGCTGCAGGGCACTGTTTACACAGACACTGTTTACAGCAGTGTACTGTGTACATAAGCACGGTTTGCTGCAGGGCACTGTTTACACAGACCCTGTTTACAGCAGTGTACTCTGTACATAAGCACCCTTTACTGCAGGGCACTGTTTACACAGACACTGTTTACAGCAGTGTACTGTGTACATAAGCACTCTTTACTGCAGCGCACTCTTTACACAGACACTGTTTACAGCAGTGTACGGTTTTTCTAAACACTGTGTACTGTACAGTACGGTTAAGTAGATTATGTTGACGGTACCGTATTATTTACATAGACTGTTTACAGTAGTGTACAGTTTGCAATAAACTGTTTATTGTAGGGCACTGTTTAAATAGACTGATTAGTGTATGGCACTGTTTACATAGACTCTATTTACAGTAGTGTACTGGTTACATCAAAACTGTTTAATGGAGGGCAATGTTCACATTGGTTATGTTTACAGCAGAGAATGGTTTTATTAAGCACGGTTTACTGTAGGGCGCTATTTACAGAGAGCATGTTCACCGCAGTGCACTGTTTACATAAATAGTGTTTGCTGTAGGGCACTCTTTACATATTCACTGTTTGCAGCACTGTACGTCTCACAGAAACAGTGTTTACTGGAGGGCACTGCTTACATAGTCTCTGTATACAGCAGTGTGCATTTTACGTAAACACTTTTACTGTAGGGCACTGTCTGCATAGACTCTATTTGCAGCAGTATAAGGTTTTTGTAAACACTTCTTACTGTTTACATAGAGTATGTTTACTGCAGTGCAGGGTTTACATAAACACTGTTTACTATAGGGCACTGTTTATATTCTCAATGTTTACAGCAGTGCAGGGTTTACGTACACACTGGTTACTGTTGGCGTTGTTTACCAAGACTCGGTTTACAGAAGTGTACGGTTTACATAAACACTGTTTCATGTAGACGCTGGTTACATAGACTTTGTTTACCGTTTACATTAACACTTTTTCCTGTTGGGAACTCTTTACATGGACTCTGTTTACTGTGAGGCACATGTTAAATACTGCTTCCAGTAGTGTACGGTTTACTTTCTCTCCGTTTACTGTAGGGCACGGTTTATATCGTCTGTGTTTAATGTAATACATTGTATAAATACTGTTTACTATGGGGCACTGTTTACATGGACGCCGTTTACAGTAGTGTACAGTTTACATCCAGTTTGCTTACTGTAGGGCACTGTTTACATTGACGCTATTTAGAGCAGTGTACATTTTACATATTGCTGTTTACAGGAGTGCACTTTTAACGGAGGCTGTTCACAGTAATTTATCGGTTACATAAACACTGTTTACTGTAGGACTCTGTTTTCCAACACCCTGTTTACAGGAGTGTCCGGTTTAAATAAACACTGTTTACTGTAGTGCACTGTTTACTAAGACTGTTACCCACTGTTAAAATACTGATTACTGCAGCGCACTTTGCACATCGAGTCGGTTTCCAGTAGTGTACTGTTAACATTAACTGTGTTTACATCGGGCACTGTTTATATCGACTTTTTACAGCATGGTGCGGTTTATATAAACATTGAAAGCTGTAGGGCACTGTTTACATACTGTTTACTATAGGGTACTGCTTACATAGACTCTGTTTACTGTAGCGTAATGTTTCAATACTATTCTGTATGGTGAACTGTTTACATAGACTGTTTACAGCAACGTCCGGTTTTAATATTGTTAACTGTAGGGCACTGTTTAAATAGACTATGTTTCATATAGGCACTTTACATCGACTGTTTACAACAGTGTACGGTTTACATTACCACTGCTTACTGTACGGCATTGTTTACAGGAGTGTACAGTTTACATTAACACTATTTACAGCGGGACACTGTTTTCATGAGCTGACTACTTCAGGGCTCTGTTTACATAGATTATATTTCCAGCAGTTTACCGTTTACATAAACAATGTTTGCTGTAGTGATACATTTATCTAGACTATACTTACAGTGGTGTATGATTTACATTTACTCTGTTTACTGTAGAGCACTGTCTACATCGACTCTGTTTGCAGCAGTGTACGGTTTTCCTTAACACTGTTTACTGTACGGCACTTTTTAAGTAGATTCTGTTTACGGTAGCGCATTGTTTACATCGACTATTTTCAGTTGTGTATGATTTACACAATGTTGTCGGGCGTAGTTTACATGGACACTGTTTCCTTTAGGGAACTGTTCACATAGACTGATTACTGTAGGGCATTCTTTACATAGACTGTTTCCAGCAGGGTACAGTTTAAGTAAATACTTTTTAATGTTGGGCGCTGTTTACAGAGCATGTGTTTACAGCAGTGCACGTTTTAAATAAACATTGCTTTCTGTCGGGCACTCTTTATATAGCCACTGTTTACAGCAGTGTACGAATTATAGAACCTTGTTTACTGTGGGGCACAATTTACACAGACTGTTTGCAACAGCGTGCGGTTTACTTTCACTCTGTTGACTGCCGGGCTCCGTATACATAGTCTCTGTTTACTGTAGAGCACAGTTTAAATTACGTTTACTGTAGCACAATGTTTATATAATCTCTGTATACAGCAATGTAATTTTACATAAGCACTGTTTAGTGTAGGGCACTGTTTACATAGACTCTCTTTACAGTGGTGTATGGCTTACGTAAACACTGCTTACGGTAGGGCACTGTTTAGATTGGCACTCTTTCTAGCTGTGCACGGTTTACATAAACTCTGATTAATGTCGGCGCTGTTTACCAAGACTGTGTTTACAGCAGTGTACGGTTTACATTTATACGTTTTTTCTGGAGAGCACTGTTTACATGGATTCTGTTTACTGTGGGGCAGCGTTTAAATATTTTTTTAGTGGAGGGGATCGTTAAGTTAGACTGTTTACAGCAGTGTACGGTTTACTTTCACTCAATTAACTAAAGGGGTCGGTTTATTTAGTGTCTGTTTACAGCAGTGTACATTTTACATCAACAAAGTTTTCTGCAGGGCACTGTTTACGTGGACTCTGTTTACAGTGTGTACGGTTTGCTTCCAAACTGTTTACTGTTGGGCCCTATTTACTGTTTACTGGAGGGCAGTGTTTAAATACTGTTTACTGTCGGGAACTGTTGACAGATACTTCGTTTACAGTAGCCTACGGTTTACATTCAGTGTGTTTCCTGTTGGGCACTGATAACATCGACTCTGTTTAACGCAATGTAAATTTTGCATAAACACTGTTTACAGTTCGGCACTGTTTTTTAAAAATTTAGATTACCCAATTATTTTTTCCAATTAAGGGGCAATTTCGCGTGTCCAATCCACCTACTCTGCACATTTTTTGTGTTGTGGGGGCGAAACCCACGCAGACACCGGGAGAATGTGCAAACTCCACACGGACAGTGATCCAGAGCCGGGATTCGAACCTGGGACCTCAGCGCCGTGAGACAGCTGTGCTAACCACTAGGCCACCGTGCTGCCCTAGTTCGGCACTGTTTACATTGGTTTTGTTCACAGTAGTATACGGTTCGCAAAAACACTGTTTACTTTCGGTCTCTGTTTACCTAGACTGTGTTTACAGCAGTGCCCGCTTTACATTAACACTGTTTACTGTAGTGCACTGCTTATCTAGACTATTTACTGTAGTGCACTGTTTACTTAGACTGTTTACTGTAGTGCACTGCTTATTTATACTGTTTACTGTAGTGCACTGTTTACTTAGACTGCTTACTGTAGTGCACTTCTTATGTAGACTGTTTATTGCACACACTGATTAAATGCTGATTTCTGGAGGGCACTTTTTCATCAAATCTGTTTTCAGTAGTTCACGATTTACGTACAGTCTGTTTACTTCAGGACACTGTTTGCATAAACTGTTCACAGCATGGTATGGCTTACATAAATACTGTACTATACGGCACTGTTTACACACTGTTTACTGTAGGGCGTTACTGACATAGACTGTTTTTGTAGGGCACTGTTTAAATACTGTTTAGCATAGGGAATTGTTTACATAGACTGTTTATAGTAGTGGACGGATTCTGTCGTGTACTGTTTACATAAACTGTTTACATCAGTGTACGCATTGCATTAACATTGTTTACTGTCGGGCACTTTTCACATCCACTATGTTTCCAGCGGGGTGCGGTTGAAATAAACATTGTTTACTGCAGAGCGTTGTTTACACAGATTCTGTTTACTATACGGCACTGTGTAAATACTGTTTACTTTCGGGCATTTTTTACATATATTCTGTTTACTGAAGTGTACGTTTTAGTTTTAGTATGTTTACTGTTGGGCACTATTCGCAGAGACTGGTTACAACAGTGTACCGTTTACATAAACACTGTTTACTGGAGGGTACAGTATACATACACTCTGTTTACGGCAGTATACGGTTTACAGCAACACTATTTACTGTCGGGCACTGTTTGCACAAACTCTGTTGACAGTAGCGTACGGTTTACATAAGCACTGTTTACTGTACGGCACTGTTTACATCGAGTCTGTTTACAGCAATATCCGGTTTCAAGATACTGTTTACTGTAGGGCATTGTTTCATTAAACTATGTTTACTGCAGAGCACTTTTAGATCTATGATTTACAGAAGTGTACGGTTTACATAAACATTGTTTACAGTAGCGCACTTTTTGCAATGCCACAGTTTGTAGCAATGTACGGTTTGCATAATACTGTTTACTGTGAGGCGCTGTTTGAAATTATTATCTTTACGGTAACGTACACTTTCACTCTGCTTACTGTCGGGCACTGCTTACATAGTATCTGTTCACTGTTGGGCACAACGTACTTTTTATTTACTGTAGGACACTTACATAGACTGTTTACACAGTCTATTTACTGTAGGGCACTGTTTACATAGACTGTTTACAGCCGTGTACATTTTACATTTACACTATTTACAGTAGGGCACAGTTGACATAGACGTAGTTTACAGTCGTGTACGGTTGACATAAACACTGTTTACTGTCGGGCTCTATTTACACTACTGTAAATTCAGTCGATGTAAACAGTATTGAAACAGTGCCCTGCAGCAAACAAAGTCTAGGAAAAAACTTCCCTATGGTAAACAGAGATTATGTAAACCGCACCGTGCTGTCAACAGTCTATGAAGAAACTTCCCTATGGTGAACGGAGATTATGTAAACTGTAAACAGAGTCAATGCAAACAGCGTTTAGGTAAACTATACACTGCTGTAAACAGAGTCTATGTAAACAGTGCCCTGCAGTAATTTGTGTTTATGTAATCCGCATACTGCTGTAAACAAAGTCTATCAGAACAGTGCCGTGCAGTAAACAGTCAAACAGTATTATGCAAACCGTACATTGCTACAAACTGAGGCATTGCAAAAAGTGCGCTACTGTAAACAATGTTTATGTAAACCGTACACTTCTGTAAATCATAGATCTAAAAGTGCTCTGCAGTAAACATAGTTTAATGAAACAATGCCCTACAGTAACCCTACACTACTGTACACTCTGTTTGCAGTAGTGCACGGTTTAAAGTAACACTGTATTCTGTAGTGCTGCGTTTACATAGACTGTTTACTGTAAAGCACTGTGTAGATACTGATCACTGTGGTGTATTGCTTACATAGACTCTGTTTAAAGTAAATAACGGTTGACGTAAAAACTGTTTAATATAGGGAACTGTTTACGTGGTCTCTGTTTACAGCACTGTTCGGTTTACATTTACATTGTTTACTCTCGGGCACTGTTTACAGTTTACAGCAGAGTACGGTTTAGGTTAACACTGTTTACTGTAGGGTCCTGTTTACATAGACTCGTTTACATTTGTGTGAAATTTCATTGACTGTTTACTGCACGGCACTGTTCTGATAGACTTTGTTTACAGCAGTATGCGGATTACATAAACACAAATTACTGCAGGGCACTGTTTACATAGACTCTGTTTACAGCAGTGTATAGTTTACCTAAACGCTGTTTGCATTGACTCTGTTTACAGTTTACATAATCTCTGTTCACCATAGGGAAGTTTCTTCATAGACTGTTGACAGCACGGTGCGGTTTACATAATCTCTGTTTACCATAGGGAAGTTGTTTCCTAGACTTTGTTTGCTGCAGGGCACTGTTTCAATACTGTTTACATCGACTGAACTTACAGTAGTGTAGGGTTAATATAAACACTGTTTACTATAGGGCACTGTTTACTTAGGCTGTCTTTACAATAGTGTACAGTTTACTGTTTACTGTTTACCGTTTACTGTTTACTGTAAACGGTTGTAAAACCGTTTACTGTTGGCACTGTTCCATAGACTCTACACATTGAACGGTATGGCCTACAGATACACTGTTTACTGGAGGAAAATGTTTACATAGACCCTGTGTACAGTAGTGTACGGTTCACATAAACATATTTTACTGTAGCCCACTGCTTATATACACTGTTTACTGAGA
Organism: Scyliorhinus canicula; assembly: GCF_902713615.1. Classification (NCBI taxonomy): domain Eukaryota; kingdom Metazoa; phylum Chordata; class Chondrichthyes; order Carcharhiniformes; family Scyliorhinidae; genus Scyliorhinus; species Scyliorhinus canicula. The sequence goes on from NW_024055717.1 coordinate 1,390,569, forward strand.
AAAAAAACACTTCTCCCAAAGGATTGTGAATGAATGGAATTCGCTACACCAGAGTGTGGTGGATTCTGGTAGCCAGTGCACCAAGAAGTAATTGGACAATGTTTTAACTGGTAATGTTTGAAGGGATGTGGAGAATGGACAGGGCGGTGGAAATCATGCCATGATGCGTTCAGCCATAATCGTAGTGAATAGTGTATAAGGCTCGAGAGGCTAAATTGCCTCCTCCAACTTTCACCATCGACCACTTGATCTGGAGACCTGAAGGTAACCTGCAAGCACAAATCTGCTGTTCTTTATGGACAACCGATTGTATTGATTGATATGATGATCAGGGGTTATGGAGAAAATGCAGGATAATGGGGTTGTAGAACATATCGCCACGATGAAATGATGGCGCAGACTCAATGGGCCAAATGGACTAACTCTGCTCCGACACGTTATGATCTTATGACATTTTGGACAATAGAAAAGGTCGGTTGCCTACTGGAGCTATGCAATGAAAAATCAGATAAAGTAAAATATGAATGTACATGCAAGGGGAAAGACGAGTTGCAAATATCGAGGCAGTAACCAGAAAATGGGTTAAATGTTGACGAGAGACACGATTAAGTCTATGAGAGAGTCAAAGTAAAACACACCTGATAAATTGGGAAGATAAATCTTGCTATTGTGATAAATATATTATTTGTGTTACTGCAGGAACGTGCCGATTGGCACAACAATTTGACAATTTTCTACTGTTTATGGTATTGTCCTTGTTTGAAGAAACTGTAACAGATTATCTGGGCATCAGTCAGGACATTGGGAATGTGAGTGGAGAGATAATCAATGACTTAGCAACCGAAAGCACTAACCCCGTGCGAACACTTTGATGTTGACATTCTATTATCTTAAGACGAGAAAATAAATATGACACAATAGTGAAATTTCAATGCGAGTGTGCTCCTGTCGTCAGCCGAGTGTTCTTCTATCATGTGGACAATGCGACAAACATTAAAATGAGTGTTAAAATCCATTGCACGTTGGGTCAAATATTTGTTCCATTCCGAGATGACAGATTAATGGGCCTGTGAGCGCCCATGCAATAACAAAATAGAACTAAATTCGCAGTAATTGTGATTACATTTAACGCAATAATTATTAGGTGAAATAATTGTGATTGCATTTAACGCAATAATTATTAGGTGAAAGATATGGAACATAATACAATGAATTGGCAGTATAGAATAAAATGTGTAGGAAGATACAATGCAGTTGACTAATCCGATGCCACAGTGGCCCGGTTTCAATCCAGGATTTCAGTGACTGTGTGGTTTACACGTTCTCTCCATGTCTGCGTCGGTTTCCTCCGGATGCTTCATAATTTTCCGACCTTCCAAAGAGCTAGAGGTTATGTGGTTCGGCCATGCTAAAACATTGCCTCTTTATGTCCAAAGATATGCAGGTTCGATGGGGATATGGGAATAGGATGTGGACTGGGCCGAGGGAGTTTCCTCTTTCAATGGATCGGTGCGGACCCAATGGGCTTCCATTTGCACTGTAGGGCTTTTGTGGCTATCCATTCAAGGAAGGGAGAAAATGCAGATTTGAAAAATTAATTGAGTTTCAATACGAAACAGAGATAAATTAAAAAGCATTTCAGGAGGTCGATGCCCTTAAAATATAAGATTCACCAAACAGGGTGCCACATGAATACACACTCCATATGTTAACAGATGTTTATGAACAAAAACAAGTACAATCCACGCTCAGGAAGAAGGTTTACATTCTTATATGTCAACACTTGATAATGATATTGCTCAACTCTCACTACATGTAATGCAAGATAAATACAAGTATTGCCATATTTCCAACTGGATCATTTACTGAGAGAAACGCATCAGAACACAGAGGAAAAGACAGCGGAAGGAAGAAACGAAAACTTATGGAGAGCCACATCTTTTGCTGTCGTGACATCCAGGACGGGTTCGCGGTCAATTCCAACCCCACTTACCCCGGAGTCATAACACAATTAATTAACCAATAATAGGTGTGAACATTTCTCTGATCTTTGGATCTTGGCAGCCTAATAATTACAGTCACCAGGTTTGCAAGTTTAAATTGTTTATTATTAATAATTATCATGACGAATGCAATTAATACAACTGAAAAACAACAGATAATACCGATTACTCCCTTTAATTGTCCCACCGACTCCCCACACACATAATAAAGAAACACAGAGGTGTGTAGCGGGGTAAAGTAAAAAGGACGAAGGTTAAAAAATAAGAGTCTTTCCATCAGATTGTGGTTCTTATGCAGGGTTGCTGACTAAAGATTCTGGTTTTAGTCTGCATTGATCTTCCTGACAGAATGAATCATTCAAAATCTCAATAGTTTAGGAAAATGCAGTGATCCGAGACAGCCGCCTTTCTTGAAATTCGTATCGAACGGGCCTTCAGATCCAGGTTCACATTAAGCATGTTCTTTTCTGGAGAGACACTATATTTCACATCATTCGTTGAATTAATGACATGGTTTACTCTAAGCCTTGGCAGCGTAAAGAGAAAGCTACACAGTCTCCCTGGACAGAGAGACAGCCAGCACAGTGGCCTTCTGGAGAGGTTTAGTTAGTTCTTGATTGGAGACAATTGGCTAGCTTGCGTCATCCAGGCTGCCAGAATCAAAAGTAGAAACTCGTGTCTCGGAAAATATTCCAATGAGGTCAGAAAATATTACCACCGGATACCGGGCAGAGAACAGTATCTTGGGGAGTGTGTTGGCCATCAGGTAATTCAATCAGACCGAGTAATCCCGGATACCCGCCCGTGTGCAATCACTCATCAAAATCATCAAAGGCTTCCCTTTGAATTAAAGAGACAGGAAGCCTTATATCGAAGAGTACAGCACAGAACAGACCCTTCGGCCCTCGACGTTGTGCCGAGCAATGATCACCCTACTCAAACCCCCACGTATCCACCCTATACCCGTAACCCAACATTGGCCGCACTAACACAGGTTGCACAAGCTCACTCAGCACTGACACTGGCCGCACTAACACAGGTTGCACAAGCTCACTCAGCACTGACACTGGCCGCACTGACACAGGTTGCACAAGCTCACTCAGCACTGACACTGGCCGCACTGACACAGGTTGCACAAGCTCACTCAGCACTGACACTGGCCGCACTGACACAGGTTGCACAAGCTCACTCAGCACTGACACTGGCCGCACTGACACAGATTGCACTGGATCCTTCAGCACTGACACTGGCCGCACTAACACAGGTTGCACTAGTCCCATCAGCACTGACACTGGCCGCACTGACACAGGTTGCACTGGCCCCATCAGCACTGACACTGGCCGCACTGACACAGGTTGCACTGGCCCCATCAGCACTGACACTGGCCGCACTGACACAGGTTGCACTGGCCCCATCAGCACTGACACTGGCCGCACTAACACAGGTTGCACTGGCCCCATCAGCACTGACACTGGCCGCACTGACACTTGTTACAGTGGCTCCATCAGCACTAACACTGGCCACACTGACACTGGCCGCACTGACACTTGTTACAGTGGCCCCATCAGCACTGACACTGGCCGCACTAACACAGGTTGCACTGGCCCCATCAGCACTGACACTGGCCACACTGACACTTGTTACAGTGGCCCCATCAGCACTGACACTGGCCACACTGACACTTGTTACAGTGGCTCCATCAGCACTAACACTGGCCACACTGACACTGGCCGCACTGACACTTGTTACAGTGGCCCCATCAGCACTGACACTGGCCACACTGACACTTGTTACACTGGCTCCATCAGCACTAACATTGGCAGCACTGTATCTTGTTGCACTGGCCCCAACAGCACTTACACTGGCCGCACTGTCTCATGTTGCACTGGCCCCAACAGCACTGCATTGGCCTACTGTATATTAGCCGCACAGATATTTGTTCCACTGGCCCTATCAGCACAAACAACAGAAACAGTACCAGCTGCATCCGCTCGAGCAGATACTGTACACGCAGAAACTGCAGATTCAAATAAACCAGCAGCAGGCCCAGAAGAAACAATACCAGCAGCAGGCCCAGCAGAAATGGTTATCAGCAATAGCAGCAGTCCCAGCAGAAACAGCACCAGCCGCAGGCCCAGCTTAAACAGTACCAGCAGCAGCAGCACCAGCAGAAACAGTACCAGCAGCAGCAGCCCCTGCAGAAACAGTACCAACAGCAGCAGCCCCATCATAAACATCACCAGCAGCAGCCCCAGCAGAAACAGTACCAACAGCAGCAGTCCCAGCACAAACAGAAACAGCAGCAGCCCCAGCAGAAACAGTACCAGCAGCAGCAGTCCCAGCATAAACAGTACCAACAGCAGTCCCAGCAGCAACAGTACCAGCAGCAGCAGCAGTCCCAGCATAAACAGTAACAGCAGCAGCAGCCGCAGCATAAACAGTACCATCAGCAGCAGTCCCAGCATAAACAGTACCAACAGCAGCAGGCCCAGCATAAACAGTACCAGCAGCAGTCCCAGCATAAACAGTACCAGCAGCAGCAGTCCCAGAAGACACAATAGCAGCAGCAGCAGGCCCAGCATAAACAGTACCAGCAGCAGCAGCCCCAGCATAAACAGTACCAACAGCAGCAGCCCCAGCATAAACAGTACCAGCAGCAGCAGCCCCAGCATAAACAGTACCAGCAGCAGCAGCCCCAGCATAAACAGTACCAGCAGCAGCAGCCCCAGCATAAACAGTACCAGCCGCAGCAGTCCCAGCATAAACAGTACCAACAGCAGTCCCAGCATAAACAGTACCAACAGCAGTCCCTGCATAAACAGTACCAACAGCAGTCCCAGCAGAAACAGTACCAGCAACAGCAGTCCCAGCAGAAACAGTACCAACAGCAGCAGCCCCAGCATAAACAGTATCAGCAGTAGCCCCAGCATAAACAGTACCAACAGCAGCATTCCCAGCAGAAACAGTATCAGCAGCAGCAGCCCCAGCATAAACAGTACCAGCAGCAGCATTCCCAGCAGAAACAGTATCAGCAGGAGCAGCCCCAGCATAAACTGTACCAGCAGCAGCAGCCCCAGCAGAAACAGTACCAGCAGCAGCCCCAGCATAAACTGTACCAGCAGCAGCAGCAGCCCCAGCAGAAACAGTACCAGCAGCAGCCCCAGCAGAAACAGTACCAGCAGCAGCAGTCCCAGCAGAAACAGTACCAACAGCAGCAACAGGTCTACCAAGAAAAGTACCAACAGCAGTCCCAGCAGAAACAGTACCAGCAGCAGCCCCAGCAGAAACAGTACCAGCAGCAGCAGTCCCAGCATAAACAGTACCAGCAGCAGCAGTCCCAGCATAAACAGTACCAGCAGCAGCAGTCCCAGCTTAAACAGTACCAGCCGCAGTCCCAGCATAAACAGTACCAGCAGCAGCAGTCCCATCATAAACAGTACCAACAGCAATAGTCCCAGCAGAAACAGCACCAGCCGCAGTCCCAGCAGAAACAGTACCAGCCGCAGCCCCAACAGAAACAGTACCAGCAGCAGCAGTCCCAGCATAAACAGTACCAGCTGCAGCATTCCCAACAGAAACAGTACCAGCTGCAGCATTCCCAACAGAAACAGTACCAGCTGCAGCATTCCCAGCAGAAACAGCACCAGCCGCAGGCCCAGCATAAACAGTACCAGCTGCAGCATTCCCAACAGAAACAGTACCAGCTACAGCAGCCCCAGCATAAACAGAAACAACAGCAGCAGTCACAGCATAAACAGCACCAGCAGCAGCAGTCCCAGCAGAAACAGTACCACCAGCAGCAGTCCCAGCATAAACAGCACCACCAGCAGCAGTCCCAGCAGAAACAGTACCACCAGCAGCAGTCCCAGCATAAACAGTACCAGCAGCAGTCGCAGCATAAACAGTGCCAACAGCAGCAGGCCCAGCAGAAACATTACCAGCAGCAGCAGCCCCAGCAGAAACAGTACCACCAGCAGCAGTCCCAGCAGAAACAGTACCAACAGCAGCAGTCGCAGCATAAAGTGCCAACAGCAGCAGCCCCAGCATAAACAGTACCAGCACAGCAGTCCCAGCATAAACAGTACCACCAGCAGCAGTCCCAGCATAAACAGTGCCAACAGCAGCAATCGCAGCAGAAACAGTACCAACAGCAGCAGCCCCAGCAGAAACAGTACCAACAGCAGCAATCGCATCAGAAACAGTACCAACAGCAGCAGCCCCAACAGAAACAGCTGGTAAACGCGTGTCATTATTGCTTTCAACCATTCACTTGTTTACTGATAGTTCGTTGATAAAACATGGATGCATTTGGAAGGACCCCTGCTGTGCAGATAATGTGACGGGTGGTCCTTAATTCTGAATACACAAGGATTGGGACGTGTTGTAGGGAAGAGACAAAAGAATGATTTCTGACGTAATTAAGGGGTGGAGCCAGGTCTGTCTGCAACTTTGAATCCTTCAAAGGGTCCTACTCTGGCCAATAAATGAGGGCACAACCTGGATTGCTCCACAGCCCATGAATGAATGAAAACCCTAATGTTCTGCATTTCCAGTTGATTTATTTTCTATTATGCTTTGCTTCCATTTTTAAAAAAACTTACATTGCTTATAGTGGTCCAAAATTGGTGTTCTACATTTTGTTTGAAGTAAATGTAGAACATTAGCTTCCGATGTGGATGAATGCCACTATTCCTTATTGGATTCTGGTATATAGTGTCGGTACGCAGTGGAAGGCAGACCTGTTAGCATTGTTTTTGATTTGACTTGCATTTGCTTTGATTTATTATTGTCAGATGTATTAGTATACAGTGAAAAGCGTTGTTTCTTGCATGCTATGCAGACGACGCATACCGTACACAGGGAAGGAAGGAGAGACTACATAATGCAATGTTACAATCATAGCTAGGGTGCCGAGAAAAACAAACAATGAATACGAGGTAGGTCCATTCAAACGTCTGATGGCAGCAGGGAAGAAACTGTTCTTGAGCCGGTTGGTACTTGACCTCAAACTTGTATTGTTTTCCTCCCAGAAGAAGATGTAAGAGAGTATGTCCGGTGTGAGTTAGGGCCTTAATTATTCTGGTTGCATTTCCGAGGCAGCGTGAATTGTAGACAGAGTCAATGGATGGGAGGGTGGTATGCGTGATGGACTGGGCTTCATTCCCAACCAATTTTAGTTTCCGATGATCTTGGGTAGAGCAGGATCCATACCAGGCTGTGATATAATCTGAAAGAATGCTTTAAAAACATTTTTTACAGTACCCAATTACATTTTTCAAATTAAGGTGCATTCAGCATGGCCAATCATGGACATCTTTGGGTTGAGGGGGCGAAACCCATCAGACACGGGAAGAATGTGCAAACTCCACACAGACAGTGACCCAGGGCCGGGATCAAACCTGGGATCTCGGCGCCGTGAGGCAACAGAGCTAACCCACTGCGACACCATGCTTCCGGAAATAATGCTTTTAATGGTGCATCTGTAAAAGTTCGTGAGAGTCGTACCTGAAATGCCAAATTTCCTTAGTCTTGTGAGAAAGAGTCGTTGGTGAGCTTTCTAATATATTGTGTCTGAACGGAGGGACCAGGAAATGTTCTTGATAATCTGGGCACCTAAAAACTTGAAGCTCTCGACACTTTCAACTTTGTTTTCATTGATGTAGACAGGCGCATGTTCTCCTCCCCGCTTCCTGAGGTCGATGATAATGTATGTCATCTCCTGTTTACCCTCGTGCCCAAATAGGTTCACTGGTCTACAGTGTGGCCTTAGTCTTCATTGCGGATCATTCCGCACATAACCCTATCACAACTCGCCCATTTCCCAATATTCCCAAACAACCATCCAGCCAGGCACGTTTTCCTCCGCAACGCAATATATTTCCCGTCGGAGTACTGCGCTGCTCCTTTGACCCCCCCCCCTCCCCCGATTCTCCCGCCAAAAGTAACTGTGGGAGTCCCAATCCATGCCGACGAATGCACTGTGACTCCTTCCGGCGCCCTCTTGTCGGGGTAACTTCGGACGACCTCGTTGGGCAGGTGACGCCCGGTTGCGTGGAAGGCTGTCGCCTTCCGACAGCTGTCAATGTACCGAAGCAGAGGCCCTGATGAACTGTGAGCGAGGTGCGTTAAATGATGACTACCGTGCATACTGCGTTAGGTGCGGTCCGTGGCCACTGCGACATCGGGGCCAATGCCCTGCTCACCACCCGTCACGACCCGCTAAAACCGCGCCTTACTGCACTCCCCCAACATCCTCTTGGCCAGCCAGCCGCAGGTCTAGCTGCACCCATTCGGTCCTCTGGGATCATGTCCTTCCTCCTGTCTGCCTCAGCACCATGATACCTATTTCCAGATTTTGAAAAGTACAGGAGAAACTCACCGCTGGTAATTCCTCCTGGCATAAACTGAGCATCGCGGAGGCCGCGGGATTAAAGGGTCACGGCGTTCATGATATACTAACGGTAGTCACCGTCCGGCAGGGGTTAGAACGCATTGACGCCGCTGTCCAGGCACGGCACCCTGGCCTTCGATCGAGCTCCCGACGCCAGCCTCCTTTGTTGGCTCACGTGGGAATCTCCGACTAACCTAGTTTCACGAATGCGGTGTCGCGGGACAAAGAACCCCTCCCACGTGCGGTAATCTGTTGACATGTTTGCTGATAATGTATAGGAGATCCCGCTAATTGATAGTCAGGGTAATCTACCCGTGACTGGGGAGCCTCTAAGGTCTATTGCACGATATTGAGGCCCTTTGTGTGAGGGCTAATCCTGAGGAGCTGCCGAGGCAATGACCGTGTGTCGTGTTCTCGAGCGTGGGGATCGGCACTCATGGTGAATGATGATGAATAAAGCATATGATCAGGAGCAAAGTATCTGGGCCGTTCTTCTGTCAGTGATACTATCCCAATGTTGGTTGTATTTGAGCCGAAGGAAGGCTGATTTCCAGTCACATGACTGTTGCTGAATGTCTTAAATATCCTGCTAGATATTCTGATCGGGAAGTGCGCTATTGTTCCAGACAGTGATGTCTAAACCTGGTGGTCGCTAATCGTTGGGAGTTTGTTTCATTCCTGGCAGGGAGGGTAATTCTGTGGCGTCTTTCATTCTGAGAAAGTTGTCATTTCATTGTACTGGGGCTGATAATCGTAAACCGAGAGTAATTATTCCTGATGCTCTGCGGGGTTCTGATTGGGGGTGGAGGACTGTTCCTGGAAGAAAGGCGATTGGAGGAGATGTCAAATTCCGAGAGGTGGATCTGAATCAGGAAGGCGAGCATTCCTTGTGATTTTCACATCCCTGGATTGGAACCAACCTTGGAGACTGTGTCAATTCCCATCAAAGCTCTGAGTCTCTAATTATCTGATCAGGGATGATATTTCAGACTGGGGGCATGGGAATTTAGCCTAAGTCAGACACATGGCCTGCATGTTTGGAATATGGGGAACATTTTTCCATACCTAGTAGGTGTCAAAACCTGGAGTGGGCCTGCATATCGGATTGGTTGCTGGCATGGGGGAAAGCTGGCGATAGCCGATTCCTTAGTATTGTTTGTTTGGGCGCCGTCTCTAAGAATGCTATTGTTATTTTCCCCATCGTGGTAAATGACATGGCCACGTGACTATTTATGTAATCCTTGTAAAATGCAGTCATCCTGCTGACTTGTGTCCGCAGAGGAGTCCAGTTCCAGCATGTGTAAATCTGATTCAGAATCCGATAATTTATTGGCGGATCGATGGCTCACCCAATGCCAAATGTTGCCACCTTCATATACACTTTGTTTTCCATTTTTGAAACGTGACCTGTCAATGGGAAAGGAAACTTGTCAAACAGATAAAAGAAGATGGCCAATCTCATAAATCATTTAGAAAATTGAACGAGCGCTCAGCTGTACCGACAGGGCTGAGGTTGGGATATTTACATTATGAATTCAGACCAAGGCCCAATCCATGAGGTTTGTGAAACTCATTTTCCTTTGTGCCTGATTCAGAAAAGAAAAATGTGTTATCAGTAACGAAATATTTTCTCTCGTCTCTATCTTACAGTTAATTTAATGGCAATTCTGATCCTGTCTAGGAGAAATTTTGGCCTTACCGTCTGCGTCACTCGGTACCTCAGCGCCATGGCAACAGCGGACCTTCTGGTCATTCTTATCGTTCTCATATTGACAATAATGAATCATTATTATTTCCCAGTGAGTTTCCTGTACATCACCCCTGTGTGCAGTGATAAACTTGTCCTCATGGCTGCAGCCACAGATTGTTCCGTTTGGTTCACCATAGCGTTTTCCTTTGATCGATTTGTGGCCATTTGTTGTCAGAAGCTGAAAACAAAATACTGCACCGGAAAAACAGCGACTGTGGTTCTCGCAACAACTGGAATTCTGGCATTTTTAAAAAACATCCCATTGTACTTTACAGTAAAGCCTATATTCATATTCCACAGTGTACCGTGGGGCTGTCAAAAGAAAGCAAGCACGTATTTTGATCCGAGATGGGTTGGATTTCAGTGGTTTGACACGGTCACAACTCCGTTGCTCCCATTCGGTTTAATTCTGTTGGTAAACGCTCTGACAGTCAGACACATTGTTATGACAAGTAGGGTCCGTCAGGGACTGGCGACGTACAGTAAGGGAAAAAATTACAGTGATCGAGAGATGGAAAGCAGAAGGAAATCTATGATTTTACTCTTTAGCATATCGGCAACCTTCATTCTTTTGTGGTCGGTCAATGTTATAAAATTCCTGTATGTTAAAGTGATCGGATTATTTAATATCGGTGAATCTGTAGATACATTAGAAAGAGCTGGAGCTATGCTGCTCAATTTAAATTGTTGCACAAACACATTTATTTATGTGGTAACTCAGGCCAAGTTCAGAGATCAAATCAAGTTAACGCTGAAATATCCGTTCAAAGCCATTGCACAGAGACTCCACCTGTCCAAGAAATCCGCCTGGAGACTGACAGCCGGATCAGCGAATCAGGTGGAAAACAGTATCACTACGATCTGCTTCCGCTGAGCAGAAATCCTGTCCCTATCACTCCGATAACCTGTCAAACAGATATAATCATCCAGTCAGTGAAGTTCATCTCAGCAAACCGTTGAATAAGAACTGGTGAAGTAAGGACCCATCAGCCAATAAGGCAATCTAAGGGAAACACCCGTAGAATCACTGAGGGACTGAATAGAGAGAGAAGGCTCCCTGTCATTGGCCGCAGTTCTGAACCACGTCACATCCATTCAGAACACTGGCGGTTTAATGGTGTCGGAGAGCCGGGCATGCCGGTTGGAAATGTGGCCATTTCCTGGCGAAGGAGAATCTCTTCCTGGTCTGACGTCGTCGTTGAAGTTGTATGGAGAATCCCAGCGACATTTTGCGATATCGGACAAACATTCGCCTTCCCATTGTCAACTGAGCTATTCGATATCTAAAGTACTCGGGATAGTGGTGGGGAATCCAGGAAAGTGACAACTTTAAAAGGTATTTTTGGCCAGAGTAATGTACAATCTTCTTTCTCGGCTTCGAGAGCGAATTAAATGGAATTGAATCTGGAATATCACGCAAGAAACTGCCTCGAGTTTCAAATAGGAAAGCAAGACATGAATAATGAGAATGCGTTCAGAAAGGCAGTGCGTCCTACCTCATTTATCAGTCAGAATTATAGTTTTTATTGGATATTATGTCAATATTGTTCACATGGCAAAATAAACTAGTCGATAACAATCTGAGAATGGTCAGTAAATCTGTATTGGATGAAAGTACAGGTATAAATATCATTCAGGCTTTTCCCACCCTTAAGTATAGCTTCATGTAATATCATACCTCGGAAAATAGAGCATAGGAGCAGCAGGACGCCATTCAGCCACTCGAAGCTGTTCCGCCGCTTAATCAGATCATGACCTGCAATAATTTGGCACACCATGCTTACCACGATTCAATACATATCTGTGTACAATTGTTTGATGATTCCGCATCCACCAGTTTAACAGTAAGTGTGTTCTTCAGATGCACGAGCCTCTGAGTGTAAAATAAATAAACGGCTCATCTCAGTTGGAAAGGGAAATCATCTAATTTTAAACAGTGACAGCTAGTTCCTCACTGCCATGATATTTATACAGATTGTAAATAGTTGACGTTCAGTGGCACGTTGGTACAGTGGTTAGCACTGCTGCCTCACAGACCAAGGTCCCGAATTCAATTCCGGAGGTTGCACATTCTCCCCGTGTTTTTCCTTCCACAGTCAAAGATGTGCAGGTTAGATAAATTGGCCACATGAAATTGCCCCTTAGTATCCAAAAACCGTTAGTTTGATTACTGGCTAATGGGGATATGGTGGACGTTGTGGCTGCGGTAGGGTGCTACTCTCAAGGGCCGGTGCAGAATCGATGGAACAAAAGGTTTTCTTCTGCACTGCAAGGAGTCTATGATTCTATTCCGATCCCTCTGGTACACCACAGGTTACATTTTGCCACCTGACTAAAATGTCATGTCTTTCAGTCCTGTAATCATTCAGAAATCTATCGATGGCAAAGTGTTATATACGAAAATGTTTTCAATTTCGTTGCGAACAGAGTTTCTCTCTTGGAAGAAATCAGACTGATTTTGCAGGAATGCCTTTAACTGGGCAAGCACCCCGTTCCAAGTTAATTAATACCAACGTCTGATATTGTCATGTGAGTGCACCTTTAAGAAATCGGAGTTTATAAATGGTTATGTATGTAAATATTTGAAGTGAGAGTACCTTCAAGAAATGGGTCTTTATTACTGCAGTGATGTCACAGAGTGGGTGAAGCTGGGCTGTCTCAGCTTTTTACTTTCATTTTAGGCTGTTTGCTGCAGGGTGTGTTAATGTTTCGTTTTAAGAACCGGATAGGAACAGTCACAGCCAGAAGGTGTATTGATCTCTCTTGGTAATCTAAAGATTGTAAATCGATCCTGGTGATTTAGAACAAATAGCAGTAGTGGCTTTAACCTGATGTGCTTCTGGTAAAAGGTTTTTAAGTCTCATGAATGTTAAAAGGAAAGCTTAAAGGAGCACTTAGTGCTGTACGTTTAGGGGTTGTGTTTGAATTAATGGTTGCAAAGATGTTCGCTCTATGTTTTAAAACGAATAGAATAAAGATGTTTTTAAAATAATTTTCCATTTCTGCTGAACCACATCTGTAGACTGGGCCGTGTGCTCTCTAAAGCACAATCAATTAAAAGTTGTGAGTCAAGTGAACTCCATGATACACTTTGAGGTTCTCTAAACCATGGGCCATAACAATATTCACTGCAAAAGAGATGTTAGGCTAACTGGCCTGAAGTTTCTGCTTTCTGATATTCTGCCTTTTTGAATAGCGGCGGTACATTTGCAAACTTCCAGCTTAATGGAACCTTTTCCGAGTCTCTGGAGGTTTGGATGATTAAAGGCAATCATCATAGAATTTACAGTGCACAATGAGGCCACTCGGGCCATCGAGTATGCAACGGCCATTGGAAAGAGCACCCCAGTCAGGCACACACCTCTTCCACCCCATCCCCTTAACCCAGTAACCCAAATGAACGTTTGTGGACACTAAGGACAGTTTAGCATGGCCAATCCTCCTATCCGCACATCGTTAGACTGTGGGAGGAAACCGGAGCACCCGGAGAAAACCCACGCACTCACGGGGAGAACATGCAGACTCCACACAGACAGTGACCCAAGCTGGGAATCCAACCTGGGGCCCTGGAGCTGTGAAGCAACTGTGCTAATCACTGTGCTACCTTGCTGCCACTATAGCAATGTATCATCTATCGCACTGCATACTTGATGAATAATTAAGGATGATTAGCATCGAGATCCGGGCATCTGGCATCCTCCATTTCCCACAATTTACTCAATAGCACTCCTTTAGGTTGTTTTCCTGTTGCTCACTTCCTTCCATTTAATGAATAATAGCTGATTATATGGTGATACCTGTATCCTCCACAGGAAAACTGGCATAAGATAAATGTTCAGTTCATTTTCCATAGCAGACTACTTTTCTAAGAGCCAACCATATTTTGTTTTAATATTTGAGACCATTGTCTTTGTTTTGTGTACCTTTATCATGAACATTAAAGTTTCCTTATTAATATTTCAGTCCTCCTTTGATATTGTTATGATATCCTGTCCGATCTTCGGGCCTTTTAATTTTCCGTTACAATTACATGTTTGTTTTTTATGTTGCATGTTATCTTTAAACGATTAATCTTTGATATAATTAAAAACAAATATTGAAAGGTTTTGAATTTAAGGGGCAATTTTGCATACACAGTCCACCTGTCCTGCACATCTAATGGGTTGTGGGTGTGAGACTACCGCAGACACGCGGGGAATGTACAAATTCCATAAATTCAGCATTTTTAACCACCGCGCCATCGTGCTGCTCCATTTAACCGATTAAATTAAACTGGATGTTGTGTCTTTTTGCTGGTTTTTGTCCGGACTTGACGTGATGGGTCTATTCTATGCATTCAGAAACCCCCCTTAACGTGTGGCACAGCATTTTGATCCATTACACTAATTTTCCCATTTATTTTAATCAGCACAGCATTCAAATCCTCACAACTATCATTTAAATTTAAAAACATAGCCTCAAACACATTTTCTTCTATTCACAATAAAGATAAAATTGAATCAAAAAATGTTCGCTGCTACCGAGATGCCTCTTTCACTGTGAGATGTTTAATTATTTCCGACTAATTCCAGTTCCAGGACCAGCAGAGCGCGCACTCCAGTTGGATTCAGTATATAATATTCAAATAATCTGCAACAAAGATTTTCAATGAACCGTTCTTTAAGTCTGCCTTTACGATTCTGAATGTTCCAGGTTAAATACAAGTTTCTGTCTCCATGATTATCGCTGTGTCTTTCCCTTAAGCTTCAATTCTCTTTTACTTGATGCTGCATTCTACACTGTGGTTAATATTTGGGGACATTGCACATGACACCCCAAGTGAATCATTGCCTTAATCATTTCTCATCTCTAAACAAACCATTTTTATCTCTTGGTCTTCTGAACTTAGATCACCCTCTCCAATAATAATAGCTTATTGTCACGAGTGGGCTTCAAAGAAGTTTCTGCGATAAGCCCCTTTTCGTCATATTCCGGCACCTGTTCGGAGAGTCCGGTATGTGAATTGATTCCATGCTGCTAAATGTTTCTACATACAAGCCAGCTATTTAGCCCAGTGTGCTAAACAAGGCCCTCTTCGCTGGTGACATCATCAGTAACCAGCAGAACCACTCCTTCACCTTATTCCCCCTTTATTTACAGCCAAACCATCCTTCACTCTTCAATACTCAGGCCAAAATCATTGCCCTCTTCCCACCATTTCTCCATCATGGCTATCGAATGTTGATTCCGTATTGCAAGTCCGCTCTCAGTTAATTTGCTTTATTTCACATCTTCGGTCCATTCAGCTACAGATCTTTTATTTTCAACGTTTTATTCTTTTTCATAACCGGTAGTCTCTCCTGCTAATTTGACCTCCAAATGCCTTGTTCTCACGGTCAGTGTTTCATTTCTCGCAACAATGCCTCCCTCCCTCTTGCTTGGTCTCTGATTAACCGCCTGATCCAAAATTCGATATGTTGCCAACATTATTTCGTTTTAAACCCTCTCATCTCCCCTAGTTATACGGTTCACAAGAATTCCGATCCCAACATGGTCCGAGTACAAATTACAAAAACTCCAGTCAAGATGTCAACGCCCCACGTTTCGTAACTCATTTCCCTGCAAGAGTATTTGATCCAGCTATCCATGTCTGCAATTTCCAAGAAGTCAGGGACCGTCTGCCATGCAATGATATCGCGTGTGGTTGCTTCCGATCAGATGGCATGACACTTTCAATTATGTGTTCTGCCGGCGGGGTTCGCATTAATCCCAATCCCAGTCAAACCAGGACCACGGACTGAATTGCATTGTGCCATTAGATAAAATACATATCCATGGAATAACTTATTTAAGCATGCACCAATTTGTTAATTTGTCATCACTGGCATATCTATTGTCGTGTTACGAACCAACACGTTCATTTAAACCTGGATAATGAGGAGCGGCGCAGAAACCCCAACAAGCACTTCCTCCTGCAGCCGGTAAATGGAATGGCAGACTGCCAGGAGACCCTCCAGAATCAAAACATCACACTGTGCAGGGAGTGTATCAGGGAAAAGATCCAACTGAGCATCTCGCGGAGTTAAAAGTGCGTCGCTCACACTTGTACGTATTTCATTACTTGCAAAACCTCTGTCTTTACTCGAAAACGTGTTTACTTTTTAAAAATAAATTTAGAGTACGCAATTATTTTTTTTCGAAGGGGAAATTTAGCGTAGATAATCAACCAATGCTGCAAATCTTTGGTTTGTTGGAGTGAAACCCACGTAAACACGGGGAGAATGTGCAAACTCCATCCGGACAGTGACCCACGGCAGGGATTCGAAACCGGGTCCGCAGCACCCTAGGCTGCAGTGCTAACCACTGTGCCACGTCCCACCATTGAAAACAAATTTCTGATCGTTTTCAATTATACAGACAAAAATGCTATGAACCATCATAAAGAGGTTTTATTCAAAATTATGATGCCTTCTAGTGGGTTCAGAGGTGCATCTTGACCAGTGTGAAATTATATGTAGCTTCCGAATTCACTTAATGAGCAGATTTATTGGTAAAGTAATATATCTCTTCCACAAGGCTGGAAAATTATTTGCGAATAATTGCAGAACTGTTAGTTTACATATTTGCTCGATCAGGGAGAAGGTTTCAGACAGTGATCGGCGGACCATCGAACAGTTCTGAAAATAATGGAAATGTGGTAGAAGATGAACCATTCCATTTTGATGCGAAAAAGGAAAACAGCTAAACCCACTCCTAATTCCTATTTTCTGTGGCAACGTTTAGAAACTGTCAAGATTTCAGTGCCAAATATCTTTCTTTTTAATTAATGTCACTGAAATTTAAACAAATTCATATCAAAAATGTGCAACACAACACAATAGTACTGCACGCATCATAGTTTACAAGCAATATCATGAACCCCAATAGCTGAAATAGAACATGAAGAAAGAAACAATGCCAGTCCCTCCCACACATAGATAACAGTGACCAGACTTTTAAAGTGCAAACTAACAGGCCACCAGCTAGTCCCTCCCCGTGAACCTGACCTCGAGGTACAGGAATTGCATTCAATCACTCAGCCATTGTGCGTCACTGGCTGACGTCACTTGTCTCAAGGTTAACCACATCCATCACCGGGCCAGCTGCGATACGATTATCAATGCCTTCATCCCGCCCCGTCCTCAACACCAGTTAGTTCCACACGACACACACAACTAACAAAGGCACGTTTTCAAGTCAATCATCAGGAGTGCCAAAATGTTGCGGAAGAAAACTGCCAAAAAAACAGCAGCTTGGGAAAGAAACAGAAAATGTGCGTGTGGTGAGCAGGACCTCCAAAACACAGCTCACGCTTATCTTCGACCCCGTCAAAGGTGCGCCCTAAACACAAACTTGATACATACATAGATACATCGATAAAGAGAAGATAGGAGCAGGAGGAGGTGTTTTGGACGCAAGAGCCTGCTGCGCCATTCATCACGATCATTGCTGATCATCCAACTCAATAGCCTAATCCTGCTTTCTCGCCATATCCTTTGATCATATTCTCCCAAGTGCTAAATCCAGCCGCCTCTTGAATATATTCAAAGTTTTAGCATCAACTACTTCCTGTGGTAATGAATTTCACAGGTTCACAACTCTTTGGGTGAAGACATGTCTACTTATCTCGGTCCGAAATGGTTTACCCTGCATCCTCAAACTGTGACCCCTTGGTTCTGGACACACTCATCACTGGTGACATCTTCCCTGCATCTACTCTGTCTGATCTTGTTAGAATTTTAAAAGCATCTATGAGATCCCCCCTCATTCTTCTGAACTCCAGACAGAACAATCCCTATCTAGTCAATCTCGCCTCATATGACAGTCCGGCCATCCCTAGAATCAGTCTGGTAAACAATCGCTACACTCTCTCGAGAGCAAGAACATCCTTCCTCAGAGAAGGAGACCAAAACTGTTCAGAATACTCCGTGTGGCTTCATCAAGGCCCTGTGCAATTGCAGCAACACATCCCTGCTCTATACTCGAAACCTATTAAAATGAAGGCCAACATACCATTAGCCTTTTTTACCGCCTGTATGGTTACATTCAGCGAATGGTGCTCAAAGACAGCCAGGTCCCGCTGTACACTGCCCTCTCCCGATTTACAACCATTCTGGTTGTAACCTGCCTCCCTGTGTTTGCTTCTAAAGTGAATAACCTCACAATTATCGAAATTATACGACACCTGCCATTGATTTGCGCAGTCGTCAACCTGTCCAGAGTATTCTGTAGAATCCCTGCATCCTCGTCACAATTCACCCTCCCATATAACTTGTTATCATCTGAACATTTTGAGATGTTACATTCTATTCCCTCATCCAAATCATTAATAGATATTGTGAATAGCTGGCGCCCCCGCACCGACACCTCTGGTACCCTACGAGTTACTGCTTGCCAATTTTAAAATGACCCATTAATCCCTTTTCTTTGTCTCCTCTCTGCCAACCAGTTTTCCATCTACTTCAATACATTTCCTCCAATCCCATGCACTGTAAGTTTGCACAATAATCTCCAAACGGAACTTTGTCAAACGCCTTCTGAAAGTCCTAATACTCCACATCGTCTAGGTGCCCCTTGTCAACAGTACTGGTTGCATCTTCAAAGAATACCAACAGATTTGTCAAGCATGATTTTCCCTTCATAAATCCATGCTGTTCCGCTATCAAGTGCTTGATAATGGATTCTATCATTTTCCCACTACCGATGTTTGGTTTACTGGTGTATAATTCTCTGCATTCTCTCTATCCCCCTTTTTGAATATCGGAGTGCCGTGAGCTACCCTACAATCTGCAGGAACAGTTCCAGACTCCATAGAATCAGGGAACTTGACCACCAATGCATCCACAATTTCCTGAGCCACCTCCTTAAGCAATCTGGGATGCAGGTTCTCGGGCCCTGGTGATTTATCCGCCTTTACTGCTATCACTTTTCCCAGCACCATTTCTCTTCTAATGTCGATCTCCCTCAGTGCTTCCCTCTCACTAAACCTTTCATTCTCCAAAGTTTCTGGTGACTGATTTTGTTCTCTTTTGCGAAGACTGAACCAGAGCATGTATTCAATTGCTCAGCCATTTATTTGTCACTTATTATGCATTTCCCCTGTTTCTGTCTGTCGGAGGCCCTTATTTCTTTTTCCCAGTCTCTTCCTCGTCACATACATATATAGTAACTCTTAGTGTCAGTCTTCATGCTCGCTGCAAGTTTCCATTCATACAGAACTTTCCGCTTCCTAATCAATCCCTCTGTCCTTCATTGCTGATTTTTAAACTGCTCCCAAACCACAGACTAATTTATTGGCCAAGCTGTATGCTGCTTCCTTGTATCGGGTATTATTTCTAATTTCCTTTGTAAGCCATGAATTGGCCTGCTTACCGCCTTTGGTTTTGTGCCAGACAGTAATGAACATTTGCTGTAGTCCCGCTATGTGTTACTTGAATGTTTGCCATGGTCTATCCATTTCCATTCCTTTAAGTAACTCTCCCAATATCTCTCCCTCACGCCTCATATCTTCATAGTTCCCTTTGTCAAGATTCAGCACCCTAGTCTCCGAACCAAATTCTTCACTCTCCATCTTGATAAAAAATTCAATGATGTTATGGTCTCTCACGTGTCTCGAACAGCCAGATTGCCAATGACTCCCTTCTCATTACACGTTACCCAGTCAAGGATGGCCTGCTCTCTAGTTGGTTCCTCCATATATTGGTCAAGGACACCATTCCGTATACACTCCAGGAATTCCTTCTCTCCGGTATTGTGGCTTATTTGATTTTCCCAATCTATGTGAGTATTAAAGTCATCCATGATCACAGATATTCCCTTGTTACATGGATCTCTAAGTTCTTGATTAAAGCCATTCCCAATCTCACCACTGTTATTGTTGCTCCCAATATTTTTCTCTACTGCCCACTTATAACTTTTCTTCTTCACTTTTCTACCTTTTGCTTTTGTCCTTTCTCTGTCTCCTTTAATAGGTTCCCATCCCCCTGCCACTAATATCTTTTGAAGCGTGGTATTTCTCAACTGTACCTATACAGATTCCACATTGTCAGAGCTAATATACTTTCGCACTACTGAGTTAATTTCGACTTTAACCAGCAGCGGCACGCCATCACCTTTTCATTTATGCCTGTCCTTCCGAAATACTGAAAACACTGGAGAATGCAGTTCCCATCCCTGTTCCCCCTGTAGCCATGACTCGTAATCCAAATGATGTCGTATCCGTTGATTTCTATCTGTGTGATTCGTTAATCCAATTACAAAATAGGGGCTGTTTAGCACTGGGCAAAATCGCTGGCTTTGAAAGCAGACCAAGGCAGGCCGGCAGCACGGTTCGATTCTCGTATCAGCCTCCCGCAACAGGCGCCGAAATGTGGCGATGAGGGGCTTCATTTGAAGTCTACTTGTCACAATAAGCGATTTTCATTTTCATGTCATGGCAAATGTTTCGTGCATTAAGGTACAGAGGCTTGAAGTTTGTCTTTTTTACAAAGTTTTTCTTGCTCCCGATATTTTGCGCTACTGCCCAGTTTGAATTTTGCCCTCGGTTTCTTCACCTATCACTTTTCTTCTTCACTATTCTACCTTTTGCTTCTGTCCTGGCTCCCTCTTTCTCTGTATCCTTGAATAGCTTCCAATCCCCCTGGCAATATTAATTTAATCCCTCTCCAACCGCTCTAGCAATTAGCCCCCTGGGATATCAGTCGCAGTCCTCCCCAGGCGTAACGCCCAGTTTCTGCAGGTCCCACCGCCCCCCAAACCAGTCCCAATGTCCCAGAAATCTGAAGCCCTCACCCTAAAACCATCTCTTCAGCCACGTATTCATCCTGTTTCTCCTGTTATTTCTACTCTGACTAGCACGTGGCACCGGCGGTAATACATAGATCACTACCTTTGAGGTCCTATTTCTTAACTTCCATCCTAATTCCCTTATATCTGCTTTTAGGACCTCACCCTTTTTTATACGAATGTCGTTTAGGTAGGTACCTGGGTTCCGGGGATATGGTGGCGGTCTGAGCTTAAGTAGGGTGCTATTTAGAAGGGCCCGCGGATACTCGATACGCCGAACGTCCGCCTTGTACACCTGGAATTCTATATTCTATGATCACTGATTACAGGCAATACCATGACTCATATCCTTTTCACCGTGACGGATCACAGGCTGACTATTTTGAACAGCCCCATATCCTGACTAATCCCCCTGCCAGTGAACAGCCCCTACCTGACTAATTCCCCTGCCTGTGAACAGCCCCTACCCTGACTAATTCCCCCTCCCTATGAACAGCCCCTACCCTGACTAATTCCCCTGACAGTGAACAGACCCTACCCTGACTAATTCCCCTGACAGTGAACAGCACCTACCCTGACTAATTCCCCTGCCAGTGAACAGTCCCTACCCCGACTAATTCCCCTCCCAGTGAACAGCCCCTACCCTGACTAATGCCCCTCCCTGTGAACAACCCCTACCCGGTCTAATTCCGCTGCCGGTGAACAGCCCCTATCCTGACTAACTCCCCTGTTAGTGAACAGCCGCTACCCTGACTAACTCCCCTGCCAGAGAACAGCCCTTAACCCGACTAATTCCCATATTTGTGAGCAGCTCCTACACTGAAGAATTCCACTCATGCTTACAACCCCTACGAGTCTGGAAGTTCTGCGATTTTCAGGCGTTGTCAACTTCGGAGCCAATTTCATACCTTTTCTATCAACTGGAACAACAGCTCTTCGAAACCTGATCAGCAAATCCACCTCTTTGGAATGAACAAGTAATCATCAAAGAGTGGCTTAATTTAAAATCCCAATTAACAACTCCATCAATCTTAGCTTCTTTCGATCCAAACAGGAAGACACAAATTCCGACTGTTGCGAGTCAGGACAGAATAGGATCAGTACTGTTGCAAAAAGACGATAGTTCATCTTTATTTCCTGTTGCAAATCCATCTAGTGCGATGACACCAACATAATGACGATATACTCTAATTGAAAAAGTGTGTCTTGGACTACTCACAGGCGTATTTGCCAGGTTGCTGGTGATGTCCTCTCGTTTTGTAATGGGGTAGTGTTAGCTCATGGTGTTCTTGTTGAGAACCTTGGGGTCTATACATATCTGGAAATTACCCACGTAGATCCGTAGAGCTTTGACAAAGAGTCATCGGACTCTTTTCTCTCCCTACAGATGCTGCCAGACTTGCTGAGATTTTCCAGCTTTTTCCCTTCTGTAGATAACCTGACGGTTTATTCACGCAAACGATGGAACTGACCCAGTTAGTCGGTTCAGTGACTCATGAAATTATTCCTTGTTGTTTTAGCCTTCCCAATTCTAGTTTAATTATTTCTCTTCGTGGAACAGGAATACTCCGAGGAGGATGTACCAAAGGTTTTGCATCCGTCCTTTACAAGATATTGCACTTGAATGGAAGTGTAGCCACGTCGTTAAAGACACCTGCACTGAATTCTGTGATTCCATGACTAAATGCTCTCTTTTGAGAGAGAAGTCATTTTCTAGCCTCCTATTAATTGAGAAATGCTTGAAATGGTATTTGTTAATGTCGTTCATTGATTTAATAATCTCTGTTTGATTATGTATACTGTTTAAATTATCCCTGTTTAATGTCGGACCTTGGTTTAATAATCTCTGTTTTATTATGTATACTTTTTACATAGTCCCTGTTTAATGTTGGACATTGTTTTAATAATGTCCAACATAAATCTTTGTTTTTTTGTGCGCATACTTTTCAAATAGTTTCTGTTTAACATACGAAACTGACAATTTTTGTGGGAAGAGCACAATTTACATCGGCTCTTTAACGTAGGAGTCTTTTTAAATAATCTGTATTGAATGGAGGTCACTATTTAAATGTTCTCCGTTTAATGTAGGTCTAGTGCACTATTTTAGTTCTCTCTGTTGAATAGAGGACACTTTTCAATTATCTCATTTTAATGTAAGACTGTATTTAAATAGACACAGTTTAATGCAGGAAACTATTTAATTGGTCTATTGACTGTGAGCCAACGTGTGAATTCCCACACATTGTTTAAGTAGTTTGTATTTAATATTGTACACGGCTTAAATAGTCTCTGTTAAATTCAGGACACAGGACACAGGACACTATTTATATATCGGTTATTATTTTAATGTTAGTCTCCGCTTCATGTTGGACACTCATTCAAATGTTTTTTTTTAAATGTGTTCTTGGGATGTGGACGTCGCAGTCTGTGCCAGAATTTCCTGACAATCCCAAATTTTGGGGCAGTTAAGACGCAACAGCATTGCTGTGAGTCTGATGTCACATGTAGGCCGGACCAGGTAAAGACAGCAGATTTCCTGCCGAAACGACATTTGTGAACAAGATGAGTTTTTACGACAATAGACAATTCTTTCATGGTCACCATCAGACTTTCAATGAATTCAAATTTCACCATCTGCCATGGTGAACTTGAACCGGGGCCCCAGAGCATAATTTAGTGTATCTGAGTCTTTGGTTAACTAGTCCAATGAAAATACCACTGCGCCACCGCCTCCCCTCTACACCTATTCCTGATACATGTTGTCACTAACCGAATCTCGTCCCCACCCTCGCTTTGCCTTCCGGACCCAGTGACAGTCATTCCAATCTCTCCGAATCATTTATAAACACACTGATAATCTTCCTAAGCCCCTCATTCCCTCCCCACCCACTGAAATTATTTAAGTTTCCTTGAGCCCTGTCACTGCCGCTTCCCTATCCACTGAAACGTTGCCCAGGACCATCTGCACTCACTGGAAATCCCCCTCACTTTCTTCTCCCTCCAACCGTTCAAAATATCTCGTCGCTATATTAATCCATCAGTCACCCATGAAACCTCTTCGCCTCCAGAGGGAATATCGTTCCGTTAGCTAAAATATTTTCAAGTCCTCAAATACCCTTTGCGGTAACCTGCAACCCAGCACGGTGTTCTGAAACCTTCCATGGCGCCTAGAAATCCTTCATGGTACCTGCACACCTCCATGGCGCTTAGAACCCCTTCATGGTTCCCTGCACCCCTCCATGGCGCCTAGAACCCCTTCATGGTGCCCTGCACACCTCCATGGCGCCTAGAACCCCTTCATGGTGCCCTGCACACCTCCATGGCGCCTAGAACCCCTTCATGGTGCCCTGCACCCCTCCATGGCGCTTAGAACCCCTTCATGGTGCCCTGCACCCCTCCATGGCGCCTAGAACCCCTTCATGGTGCCCTGCACCCCTCCATGGCGCTTAGAACCCCTTCATGGTGCCCTGCACCCCTCCATGGCGTTTAGAATCCCTTCATGGTGCCCTGCACCCCTCCATGGCGCCTAGAACACCTTCATGGTGCCCTGCACCCCTCCATGGCGCTTAGAACCCCTTCATGGTGCCCTGCACTCCTCCATGGCGCTTAGAACCACTTCATGGTGCCCTGCACCCCTCCATGGCGCTTAGAACCCCATCATGGTGCCCTGAACTCCTCCATGGCGCTTAGAACCCCTTCATGGTGCCCTGCACCCCTCCATGGCGCTTAGAACCCCTTCATGGTGCCCTGCACCCCTCCATGGCGCTTAGAACCCCTTCATGGTGCCCTGCACCCCTCCATGGCGCCTAGAACCCCTTCATGGTGCCCTGCACCCCTCCATGGCGCTTAGAACCCCTTCATGGTGCCCTGTACTCCTCCATGGCGCTTAGAACTCCTTCATGGTGCCCTGCGCCCCTCCATGGCGCTTAGAACAACTTCATGGTGCCCTGCACCCCTCCACGACGCCGAGAGACCCATCAGAGTGCCCTGCACCCCTCCATGGCGCCTGGAACCCCTTCATGGTGCCCTGCGCCCCTCCATGGCGCTTAGAACTCCTTCATGGTGCCCTGCACCCCTCCATGGCGCCTGAAACCCCTTGATGGTGCCCTGCGCCCCTCCATGGCGCCTCTAAGCCCTTCATGGTGCCCTGCACCCCTCCATGGCGCCAAGAAACGCCACGGTTCCCTAAAACCCTCCATGGCGCCTCGAGACCCTGCACGGTGTCCTGTACCTCTCCATGGCGCCTACAAGCCATTCCAGGTGTCCTGCACCCCTCCATGGCACCGGGAGACCCTTCAAGGTGTTCGAAAGCCCTCGATGTCGCCGCAAAACGCTTAAAGGTTTCCTGAACACCTTCACGGCGCCTAGAAACACATCAGTGCCCGAAACCCCTCCGTGACCCCTATAGACGCTTCACGGTGCCCTGAAACTCTCCATGGAGCCTAGGAACCCTTCACGGGCCCCTGCACCCCTCCCCGGGACCTAGGAACCCTTCACCGTGCCCTGTACCCGTCCATCGCGCCTAGCGTCCCGTAACGGTGTCCTGAGCACCTCCGTGGCGCCTAAAAACACTTCATGGTGCCCTGCACACCTCCATGGTGCCAAGAGACTCTTCATGATGCCCTCCATGGCGCTTAGAAATATGTCATGGTTCCCTGCACCCCTCTGTGGCGCCTAGAGAACCTTCATGGTGCCCTGCACGCCTCCATGGCGCTTTGAACCCCTTCATGGTGCCCTGCACACCTCCATGGCGCTTGGAACACGTTCATGGTGCCCTGCACACATCCATAGCGCCAAGAGACCCTTCACGGATCCTTGAAAACCTCCATGGCGCCTAGAGACACTGCACGGTGTCCTGTACCCCTCCATAGCGCCTACAAGCCATTCCAGATGTCCTGCACCCCTTCATGGCGCCGGGAGACCCTTCAAGGTGTTCAAAAGATCTCATTGTGGCCGCGAAACGCTTACAGGTGCCCTGAACACCCCCACGGCGCCTAGAAACCCTCTGTGGGCCCTGCACATCCATGGCGCCTAGAAACATTTCATGGCGCCCTGAAACCCTCCATGGCGCCTAGAGTCCCTTCACGGTGCTCGGAACCCCTCCATGGCGCCTAGAATCTCTTCCAGGTGTCCTGCACCCCTCCATGGCGCCCAGAGTCCCTTCACGGTGTTCTGCTCTCCTCCAAGGCGCCCAGAGTCCTATCACGGTGTCCTGAACCCCTCCATGTCGCCAAGAAGACCTTCCAGGTGTCCTGCACCCCTCCATGGCGCCGGGAGACCCTTCAATGTGTTCGAAAGCCCTCCTTGTGGCCGCGAAACGCTTATAGGTTTCCTGAACGCCTCCGCGGCCCCGAGAAACACCACGGTGCCCCGAAACCCTCCGCGGATGCTGGACACCCTTCACGGGGCCCTGCACCCCTCCACGGTGGCTAGAACCAATTCACCGTGCCCTGCACCCC
The DNA here is from genome assembly GCF_902713615.1 of Scyliorhinus canicula. Lineage (NCBI taxonomy): Eukaryota > Metazoa > Chordata > Chondrichthyes > Carcharhiniformes > Scyliorhinidae > Scyliorhinus > Scyliorhinus canicula. Next base: position 1,416,975 of record NW_024055717.1, read on the forward strand.
TCAGTGAAGCCTAGAATCCCGTAACGGTGTCATGAAACCCTCCATGGCGCTTAGAACCCCTTCATGGTGCCCTGCACCCCTCCATGGCGCCTAGAACCCCTTCATGGTGCCCTGCACCCCTCCATGGCGCTTAGAACCCCTTCATGGTGCCCTGCACCCCTTCATGGCGCTTCGAACTCCTTCATGGTGCCCTGCGCCCCTCCATGGCGCTTAGAACTCCTTCATGGTGCTCTGCACCCCTCCATGGCGCCTGGAACCCCTTCATGGTGCCCTGCGCCCCTCCATGGCGCTTTGAACCCCTTCATGTTGCCCTGCACACCTCCGTGGCGCTTAGAACCCCTTCATGGTGCCCTGCACTCCTCCATAGCGGTTAGAACTCCTTCATGGTGCCCTGCGGCCCTCCATGGCGCATAGAAATCCTTCATGGTGCCCTGCACCCCTCCATGGCGCCGAGACCCATCATAGTACCCTGCACCCCTCCATGGCGCCTGGAACCCATTCATGGTGCCCTGCGTCCCGCCATGGCCCCTGTAAGCCCTTCATGGTGCCCTGCGCCCTTCCATGGCGCCTAGAAACACCACGATTCCCTAAAACCCTCCATGGCGCCTCGAGACCCTACACGGTGTCCTGTACCCCTCTATAGCGGGTACAAGCCATTCCAGGTGTCCTGCACCCCCCATGGCACCGGGAGACCCTTCAAGGTGTTCGAAAGCCCTCGATGTCGCCGCGAAACGCTTATAGGTTTCCTGAACACCTTCATGGCGCCTAGAAACACATCAGTGCCCGAAACCCCTCCATGACGCCTATAGACGCTTCACGGTGCCCCGAAACTCTCCATGGAGCCTAGGAACCCTTCACGGGCCCCTGGACCCCTCCCGTGGGCCTAGGAACCCTTCACCTTGCCCTGTACCCGCCCATCGCGCCTAGCGTCCCGTAACGGTGTCCTGAGCACCTCCGTGACGCCTAGAAACACTTCATGGTGCACTGCACACCTCCATGGCGCCTAGAAACACTTCATGGTGCCCTGCACACCTCCATGGTGCCAAGAGACTCCTCATGATGCCCTCCATGGTGCTTAGAAATATTTCATGGTTCCCTGTACCCCTCCATAGCGCCTAGAGACCCGTCATTGTGCCCTGCACCCCTCCATGGCGCTTTGAACCCCTTCATGGTGCCCTGCACACCTCCATAGCGCCAAGAGACCCTTCACGGTTCCCTGAAACCCTCCATGGCGCCTAGAGACCCTGCACGGTGTCCTGTACCCCTATATAGCGCCTACAAGCCATTCCAGATGTCCTGCACCCCTTCATGGCGCCGGGAGACCCTTCAAGGTGTTCAAAAGACCTCATTGTGGCCGCGAAACGCTTACAGGTGCCCTGAACACCTTCACGGCGCCTAGAAACACTCTGTGGTGCCCTGCACACATCCATGGCGCCTAGAAACTTTTCATGGCGCCCTGAAACCTTCCATGGCGCCCAGAGTCCCTTCACGGTGCCCGGAACCCCTCCATGGCGCCTAGAAACTCTTCCAGGTGTCCTGCACCCCTCCATGGCGCCCAGAGTCCCTTCACGGTGTTTTTCTCTCCTCCAAGGCGCCCAGAGTCCTATCACGGTGTCCTGAACGCCTCCATGGCGCCAAGAAGCCCTTCCAGGTGTCCTGCACCCCTCCGTGGCGCCGGGAGACCCTTCAAGGTGTTCGAAAGCCCTCCTTGTGGCCGCGAAACGCTTATAGGTGTCCTGAACGCCTCCGCGGCCCCGAGAAACACCACGGTGCCCCGAAACCCTCCGCGGATGCTGGACACCCTTCACGGGGCCCTGCACCCCTCCACGGTGGCTAGAACCAATTCACCGTGCCCTGCACCCCTCAGTGAAGCCTAGAATCCCGTAATGGTGTCCTGAACCATTCCATGGCGCCTAGAAACACTTCACGTTATCTTGAACCCTTCCATGATACAGTTCACGGTGACTAGTAACCGTTAACAGTTCCTGGAAAACTATTGTGGTGTTCTAAAAACATCCGGGGTGCCCTGAAAAATTAAAGCAAACCTCAGCACCCACTCAACATTTCCTCCACACTCTGATCTCTTGCACCATCCCCTGAATTACGTTCTTAGCCTCTGAATTACTTTACCATCCTCTTACTCGCCTATTAAATCCCGTCCCTATTTTTTGAATCAATTACCGAGCTCCAGAACCTTTTCCAGGGTTACCTCTATCACTTCCATATCCCCAGCTCCTTCTCCATAGCCCAGTATTTGTGAGACATCCTTACATGTTAATGGTCAGAGAGCTGATATTGTGGGCCCCCTATCTTATCTCAGACCATTTGCGCTGACCTCCCCTTCCCCTTATCTGGAATGTACACATCTGGTCCCAGCCTCAATTCAACCCTACACCTTCTATACAGACAGCCAGATTCCTGAGGGTAAACAAGACATGAAGCAGTGACCAATGCAGTACGTTTTATTTCTCATTACAGGCCATTATCCAACAGCAGTAATTCAAGGTCAGCTGTTAGAGGAGTGAAGTAACTAATTAGCCTGTTTTCCCGGGAATAAGCTTCCATTTAATGAGAACATGGAAATCTCGGGTTGATGGTCGTCCCTCACTGGATCATTCACTTTCACCTTCAATATGATTTTAACCCATCACCGTTTCGGGAAGGGGGGCCGTCAGGTGCCGTCTTCTCAGTGATTGGCGCATCACTGTTTCTGGACAGGGCATGCAGAAGACGTTTTGGAAAATGACCCACTAAAAGTAAAAGAAAACAAGATGAAGGAATTAATTAGGTGTACATCAGCCTGAGTGAGAACAATGAGAAAACATAAAACAGAATATGTCAGTGTGACGGTGACAAACTTGGCACCACGCAGTAACATTACGTTTCTTGTATATAATAATATTCCACAGTTTACAGCCTCCCACTGCAAGATTTTAATAAACTCATTCCTTCTCTCCATATCCTGGTGTGTACAAACTCCCTCCCTCCACCTTCTGGTCTGTACACACTGACTTCTTCCCTCCACCTCCTGATCTGCACAAATCCACTCCTTACACCTTCTCGTCTGTACAAACACACCCTGTCCCTCCATCTCCTGGCCTGTACAAATTCACTCCCTCCACCTCCTGGTCTGCACAATCTCAGTCCCTCCACCTCCTGGTCTGCACAAACTCACTCACTCCACCTCCTGGTCTGCACAAACTCACTCACTCCACCTCCTGGGTCTGCACAAACTCACTCAGTCCTCCTCCTGGAATGCACAAACTCACTCCCTCTACCTCGTGGTCTGAACAAACACTCCCTCCACCTGGTCTGCACAATCTCACTTCCTCCCTCCACCTCATTGTCTGTAGAAACTCACTCCCTTCATCCACCTCCTGGTCTGCACAAACGCACTCTATCCATCTCCTGGTCTGTACAAACACACTCACTCCACCTGGTCTGCACAAATTCACTCCCTCCACATCCTGGTCTACACAAACTAACTCCCTCCATCTCCTGGTCTTTACAAACTCACTCCCTTTCTCCACGTCCTGGCTTTTAAAAACACACGCCCACCTTCCAGCTCCTGATCTGTACAAACTCACTCCCTCCCTCCACGTCCTGGCCTACTCAGACTCCCTCCCTCCACCTCCTGGCCTGTACAAATTCACTCCCTCCACCTCCTGGCCTGTACAAACTCCCTCCCTCCACCTCCTGGCCTGTACAAACTTACTCCCTCCACCTCCTGGCCTGTACAAACTCCCTGCCTCCACCTCCTGGCCTGTACAAACTCCCTCCCTCCACCTCCTGGCCTGTACAAACTCCCTCCCTCCACCTCCTGGTCTGTACAAACTCCCTCCCTCCACCTCTTGGCCTGTACAAACTCCCTCCCTCCACCTCCTGGTCTGTACAAACTCCCTCCCTCCACCTCCTGGCCTGTACAAACTCACTCACTCCAGCTTCTGGTTGTGTACAAACGCATTCCTTCATTGCCACCCACTTATTTTCCAGTACAGGCTCACACCCGCTCTGTCTCCCACACACAGTCTTCGACAGACTCCGCACCTACCTTCTACTCACTGACCTACACATAATCAGTTCCCTCCCACTACATGATTTAAAGTGATCCTCTCTCCCTCTCGACCTCCCGGCCTCCCATTTCCTGCCGTATTCAGATTCTGCCTTTCCAACTCTCCGATGTCTACAGCCTTACGCCCTCCCTCATACTCCCTGGCCAATACGCAACCAGTTCCTCCCTTCCACTTCCTGTCCTGTTCAGACTTCCACCGACCCGCTTGTCTGCGCCGATTCACTCACTCCCTCTGTCCCAATTTCTGCCATGTTGAATCCTACTCCCTCACTCCCAGTCTCCGGTCTGTTGATTTCCTCTCTGAACTGTGGAGCGTTGTGCGTTGCCTGGGGAGGGAGAACACCACCCCCAATATCCAGGAACACAGAGAATAAAACAGATAGTTAGATAACTGTTCGCAGCACCCAAAGTACCGCCACCCGTTTCAGGGATGTGTGACATTTATTTAAGGTCCACAAATGTTTGCTCCGAAAACAGTGCGGTCAATCATTTCACGGAATATCTCACAATATAGAAAATTAGATGTGAAGGATGTAGAGTTTCTGTTCACGTTCGTGCAGAGAGTGATGTTGGTGCAGAACAATGCGAGAACCCCAGCTCCACACAGAATAACCGCAGCATAGCCCATATATTCCCTCTCCGAGGAAGATGTCGGCAGGTTAACCATTTGCTGCTTCCTCCAGAAAACGACACTTCCGCACTGCTGATGTCATCATTGCAATGGGATATCAAGCCACAACAATACAGCAGTCACACAGTGCTGAGCTCCATGCATTAGACTGGGACATCAATCCACAACAATGCAGCACCACCGCAGTGCTGAGCTCCACGCATTAGACTGGGACGTCAATCCACAACAATGCAGCGCCTCCGCAGTGCTGAGCTCCACGCATTAGACTGGTACATGAATCTTAACGAAGGAACCGCTCCCGCAGTGCCGAGCTCCATGTACTGGAGTGGGGTATCTACCCACAACAGTGCATTACTCTGGCAGTGCTGATCTCCATGTATCAGACTGGGACATCAATCCACGACAATGCAGTGCTCTCGTAGTAATGAGCTCAGTGTATTAGACTGGGACATCAATCCACAACAGTGCAGCAGTCCCGCAGTGCTGAGCTCTAGATACTGGACTGGAACATCAATCCGCAACAGTGCAGCATTCCCGCAGTGCTGAGCTCCGTGCACTGGTTTGTGATCTCAACCCAAAATAATGTAGCACTTGGGCAGTGCTGAGCTCCATGCACTGGAGTGAAACATCAACGCACAATAGTGGTCCATTCCCGCAGTGCTGGGCTCCGTGCACTAGTCTGTGACATCTATCCATAAACATTCACTTAACTTCCAGTTTAGACAAAGACTGGCCCCAGTTATTGACAAGGAATCATTTCACTACTTGTCATATCTATTTAATCTACCTTCTCCCATTATTATCCATTATTATCTGAGGCCCTCGCTCACGCTGTGTCCGTCTCTCTCACTTTCTCTCACTATCTATCTCCCTCACTGTGTCCTTCGCTGTGTCCCTATATCTCACTTTCTAACTCTTTTTATCTTTGTCCCTATCTCTGTCCCCCTCTCTTTGTGTATCTCACTGTATCGCTCTTTCGCTGTGTCCCATTCTCTCACTCAATCCCCTTCTTTCTCAGTCCCTCTCTGTGTCCCACCCTAACTGTGTACCTTTATATATCTGCGTCCCTTCTATTTCTCCATCACTATCGCTGAGTTCCTCTCTCACATTCACTCACTCTATCCCCCTCCCTCTCTGTCCCTGTGTCCCTATCTCTCACTGTGTACCTCTCAACCTGCGTCCCTCTCGCTCTGTCCCTCTCTGTGCCCCTCTTATGCTCTCTACCTCTTTTTCTGCGTCCCTCTGTGTCCCTCTCTCTGACTGTGTACCTCTTTCCATCTGCTTCCTTCTCTCTCAATCCCGCTCTCTTCAGTCCCTCTCCCTCACTATGTACATCCTTCTGTCTGCGTCCCTCTCTCTGTCAGTCCCTCTCATTTCACTCTCTCTATTCCTCTCTCTCTCTCTCTACCCCTCTCAGTGTCTCTCTCTCACTGTGTACCTCTTTCTATCTGCGTCCCTCTCTCTGTCCCTCGCTCTCATTTCACTCTCTATATCCATCTCTCTCTCTCTGTCCATCTCAGTGCCTCTCTCTCACTGTGTATCTCCTTCTAACTGCGTAACTCTCTCTGTCCCCCCCTCTCATTTCCCTCTCTCTAATCCTCTCTCTCTCTCTCTCTGTCCCTCTCAGTGTCTCTCCCTCACTATGTACCTCCTTCTATCTGCGTCCCTCTCTCTGTCCGTCCCTCTCATTTCACTCTCTCCATTCATCTCTCTCTCTCTCTGTCACTCTCAATGTCTATCTCACTGTGTTCCTCTTTCTGTTAGCGTCCATCTCTCTCACGTCCCTCTTTCACTGTGTTTCTCTTTCTCTCACTTTCTCTTCCTCTATCCCTTTCTCTCTCACTGTACACATGAGCTCCCTCGGCACACGTGACTATCAATCCAAATGTAATGACTGATTAAAGCAATGAATGAAATCTCTCACTGCGATATTACCAAACGGCGTTATATTTTCAGAAAAATCCAGAAAGATATACTTTTGTAATCATTGCTTCCTGTAGGAGCTGTTAAACTCCCCTCTCCCCTGGTCTGCTTTACTGGGGTGTGAGTGGGGTGCGGGATTTGTGCGAGTTTGATAGACAGCATCAGTCAACTGCAACAGGTTCCCAATCAGATGTCCTGTGCTGGATTCTCCATTGGTGGGATCCTCCGCATCAGCGGCAGCGCACTCACGCCCCGCGGTGTTCCCGACAGTGTGGAGGTGGTCACAACGTTGGCATTGAACAGCTGCGTCAATGGAAAATCCCGCTGGGGCGACACGGTGGCCAAGTGGTTAGCACAGCTCCCTCACGGCGCTGAGGTCCCAGGTTCGGCCCCAGGTTCGATCCCGGCTCTGGGTCACTGTCATAGAACATAGAACAGTACAGCACAGAACAGGCCCTTCGGCCCTCGATGTTGTGCCGAACAATGATCACGTGTGGAGTTTGCACATTCTCCCCATGGCTACGTGGGTTTCGCACCCACAACCCAAAAATGTGCAGAGTAGTTGGATTGGCCACACTAAAATGCCAATTGGTTTGGGAATTATCATGGCAAGATACTGATTACTTTCAATCCATTGGAAGAAAATAATTGGGTTATCTCATCTTTTTTTCAAAATGGAGAATCCCCCTGCCGGCGGGGCGGGGCGGGGCGGGTGGGTGGGGGGGGGGGAACCGCCGGAAAACGGGGCTGGCCCGACTGAGAAAAATAGTTGTTGAGATTGTCCTTTGGGCCAAGATATTTTCTACTGCTTAGATGGGGTATTAAAGTGAACAAGCCAATTATTTGTCAGTCCACGAGTCAAAGTAACTAACTTTTAATCATTACACCCAATAATCAAAGCGAATATGTAAGAATAATGTGTTAAAATGGCTTTTAATATTTTCATCTATGATTACCAGAATCCCAATATTAAATATCTTTAAACTGGTGAAATTATGACGGATCTAGTGCTCTTTACTTGAATTATTTAATTATTTTCTGACGAAGATTAGTCACCTGTTAATATAGTTCTTCCCAATAATCAGAGTGAACTTCAATTGATTGTTTGGTCCAATAAACAGTTATCTCATTCATTCATTGCGTGGTTGAATTAAATCAGTGAATAGCTCATTATGTTAAAGTCCAACAAACATTACACAACCCAATTATTATTTGCGCAACATTGAGACAAAATACCAAAATAGATTTCAGTCCATCAAACACAGCAAATAACTAAAAACATGTCATTGCATCTTTCACTGTGATTGTCAAAGGATTGTTCATTCCAATAATCACAGGCAGCTTCAAATTATTGTTCAGAAAATAATCAAATTAAGATTCTTATTCAGTGGAATAGAATCTGTAATTCCTGACCACACAACAATAATTACATTAATTAAAAATCCATTCCTTCAGCTGATAATCATAATCAATGGAATTGTCCCTCGGCGGGATCCTCCACTTTGCCGGCAGCGCACCCATGTCCACAGGTATCCCGAAGGCATGTGGTGGTCACAATGGGAAACCTCATTGTCCGGCTGACGGAACGGAGAATAACGTTGTGGCGGAGTCACGCAGAACTGGAAAACGAAGCTGGCGGGACGGAGAACCGTGCACAGGCCATTAAAATGATGATAATTTTCCACGAGAATTATCATGGCAAGATACTGATTATTTTCAATCCATTGATCACTAACGATATGTATAAATGTTTTAACTTCCCACAATTATATGTATTTAATAATAAATAATAATACTCTTTATTGTCGCAAGTAGGCTTATATTGACACTGCAATGAAGTTACTGTGAAAAACCCCAAACCGCCACATTCCGGAACCTGTTCGGGTACAGTGGGGGAGAATTCAGAATGTCCAATTCATCTAACAGCACGTATTTAGGACTAGTGGGAAGAAACAGGAGCACGCGGAGGAAACCCACGCAGACACGGGGAGAACGTGTACGCACCACACAGACAGTGACCCAAGCCACAGTCGAACCTGGGAGCTGCGAAGCAATCGTGCTGCTCACCCATATCTATGATACTTGAAATTATATCTCACATTTTCATTCCATCAATCATTGTTATGCCAAGACCGAATAATTTGACAATTCTCTCTGCCTGTTTCTATCAAAGAAAACTGAGCAATTCCAATGATGGATGGCAGGGTGATATAGATTACATCATCATGTTTTGCACAACATTGATAGAAAGCATCAAATTAATTTTCAGTCGGGGCAGCACGGTGGCCTAGTGGTTAGCACAACCGCCTCACGGCTCTGAGTCACTGTATGTGTGTAATTTGCACATTCTCCCCGTGCCTGCGTGGGTTTCGCCCCCACAACCCAAAAAAGTGCCGAGTAGGTGGACTGGCCACGCTACATTGCCCCTTAATTGGAAAAAATAATTGGGTAATCTAAATTTATAAAAAAATAAAAGTAAATTTTTAATAAATAATAATTTTCAGTCCACTGAACACAGTAACTTTAAATGGTGTCATCAAATGATTGTTTATTCCAATAATCACAGGCGCATTCAAAATATTGATCGGACAAAAATCATAAGATTTTTTATGTTAAATAAAGCTGTAAATCCTGACCTTACAATAATAATATAATAAATTGACCATGCACATTTCGACTCACAGTTAACTAAACAGTGATTAATTTTCAATCGAATCATCATGACAAGGACCTGATTATTTTCAGTCCAATGAATTCCTGAATATATCTAGAAATCTTTGCACTTTTCACAACAATATGCATTGAGGAACGTCTATGAATACCACCAATTATTTCACTGTTTTAATTCCATTAATTACTAGAGATATCGGTGCTATATGGTGAAATAGCACGTGATGTCTCTGCCTGTTTCTACTGAAGACGTCTCAGCAATTTGAATGCTGGAAGCCGGGAATTAATGAGCTGAAAAACAATTAGATATTTTGAAACATATTTAATTAAATTATTGAGGCTATCTGATTACAACAACTGGGTAACCACAAACTCCCGCTGGTGTTGTTGGGGAGACTGGTCCTTTTGTTTCCCTTCTGTATCCTCTCGGGTTTCTCCCCGGGAAAATACTGACTGTTTCGGAATCAGAAAGTGATCTACCATTGTTTTCATTCATTTATCAATTAAAGGAATTTCCCAGATTTAATCGACGAACCGACGACGGGGTCGAATGTGATATTGAGATTGGAGCTGGCGGAGAGTAGGACAATCAAACCCTGCCATGGCCTTGATGATTTATTTCTCAGTATTACTCAGCAGATCCATAGCTCTCCCTGATTCCGATACATTGTTGATGTGCAAGACTGCATGGCGGTACAGTGTTTAGCACCGCTGCTTCACAGCGCCAGACTCCTAGTTCCGATACCATGCTTGGACCTCTGTCTGTGCGGCGTCTGCACATTCTTCCCATGAATGTGTGGCTTTCGCTGGATGCTCCGGTATCCTCCCACTTGTGTCGAAACACGTGCTTGTTCGGGAATTGGAAATTGTGAATTCTTCCTCAGTGGACCCGAACAGGCGCCTGAATGTGGCGGCTGCGGGTTTTTCACAGTAACTTCATTGCAGAGTTAATGTGACATATGCTGTGACATTAATAAAGATTATTATTGGTAAACATTATTACTATATTAATCGTTGAACGCATAATGCCTTGTCTTGAGCTGTCAACCCAGAAGGTGTGGGGTTATCTCCTCCAGTCTCTCAGTCTCATTACCTCGTGTTCGTTGTTCAAGACAAATGCTTGAAAAATATATTTTTCATTACGATTTGGACTGCCGGCTCAGCAATACCTGATATGAATAATTAGAACAAAGAACAAAGCACTAATAAAAGTACAACCCATAAACAGGCCCTGCGGCCCTCAATCCGGTGCTGAACATGCTGTCCATTGAACCGAACATCTTCTACGCTTCCGGGGTCCGTATGCCTGTATTCCTCATCTACTCATGTATTTATCAAGACGGGCACAGTTAAATCTATGTCCCCTAGTAATTTGCACTCTCACCCAGGGAAAATGCTTCTGACCATCCACTCCGTTCCGACGTCTTATACATCTGTAGGCATCTATCAGGTCGCCCCTTATCTTCCGAAGTATCTATGAGAACAAACCGAGTTTATCCAACCTACCCTAAGAGCTAATCCCCTCCGACAATATCCTGTCAAATGTCTTCCATACTTGTCTCTAAAGGCTCCAAATTCCTCTGGTAGTGGGGCGGCCTGTACTGAACACTACTTTCCAAGTGTGGCCTAATAAATTCGATACAACTGCAGCAACTAATGAATTAACTAGGCAGAGGAGTAAATAAACCAGAGGGCAGAGATTAGTAATTACCATTTTAATTTTACGGAAACGATCTAGCCCCAGGGCTAGATGGTAAGTTGTAACTTCATCTGATAACATAAGAACATAAGAACTAGGAGCAGGAGTCGGCCACCTGGCCCCTCGAGCCTGCTCCACCATTCAATGAGATCCTGGCAGATCTGTTGTGGACTCAGCTCCACTTTCCGGCCCGAACACCATAACCCTTAATCCCTTTTTTCTTCAAAAGACTATCTATCTTTACCTTAAAAACATGCAATGAAGGAGCCTCAACTGCTTTACTGGGCAAGGGATTCCATAGATTCACAACCCTTTGGGTGAAGAAGTTCCTCCTAAACTCAGTCCTAAATCGACTTCCCCTTATTTTGAGGCTATGCCCCATAGTTCTGCTTTCACCCGCCAGTGGAAACAACCTGCCCGCATCTATCCTATCTATTCCCTTCATAATTTTAAATGTTTCTATATGTTCTCCCCTCATCCTTCTAAATTCCAACGAGTACAGTCACAGGCTACTCAGCCTCTCGTCATAATCCAACCCCTTCAGCTCTGGGATTATCCTAGTGAATCTCCTCTGCACACCCTCCAGTGCCAGTACGTCATTTCTCAAGGAGACCAGAACTGAACACAATACTCCCGGTGTGGCCTCGCTAACACCTTATAAAATTGCAACATAACCTCCCTAGTCTTAAACTCCATCCCTCTAGAAATGAAGGACAACTTTCTATTTGCCTTGTTAACCACATGTTGCACATGTAAACCAACCTTCTGTGACTCATGCACTAGCACGCCCAAGTATCTCTGTACAGCGGCATGCTTTAATAATTTACCGTTTAAGTAATAATCCCGTTTGCTGTTATTCCTACCAAAATGGATAACCTCACATTTGTCAACATTATATTCCAGCTGCCTAGCCCATTCACTTAACCTGTCAAAATCCCTCTGCAGATCCCAGTATCCTCTGCACTTTTCGCTTTACCACTCATCTTAGTGTCATCTGCAAACTTGGACACATTGCCCTTGGTCCCCAACTCCAAATCATCTATGTAATTATTTAGTTTCAATTAATTAACTCGTGCATAAATGTCACTCAGCTGGGTGGAGTGCTCTATCTGTGACATTTGGCAGCTCCGTGACGCTGCCAGCATTCCGACCGACTAATTCTTCTGAGAGTAACCAATGGCAACTCCTCACAATCCCAGTGCTTCAGTCGGAGCAGAAATTAGATACACATGAGCATTCAGTTGGCGGAAAATGTCATAGATAGGAGTTCTAGAGATGTGGTCACACCCAAGGTGCAAGCAGACAGAAGGGTGACCGCTGTGAACGTCAGACAGTCAGTGCAGGAATCCCCTGTGGCTGCCCCAATATCTATCAGGTATACCGTTTTGGATACATTTGGACGGGAATGCCAATTAGGGGAAAACAACAGAAGCCAGAAAAGAGTCACCACAACTGGCTATGCTGCTCAGCAAGGGAGGGCAAAGTGGGAAGAGTGAATGTTATAGGGGTGCAGCCATCTGGGATGGCCACTTCCAGATACAAAATGGACGCTCGCAAAGATTATAGGGAACTGTGGACAATACTAGAAAACAAACAGACACAGAGCCTGAATGCATATTGGGGAAACAGCTCCCAGATGGAATTGAAGCTCTAGGTCAATTAGCATTTTGATGGCCCATCTACGGGAACAAAGGAATGAAACTCAAGTAAACGATACCAGTACAGACATCCCGGCTCCAGTTCCCCAACCGACAAGAAGAAACAAAGCAAGGCCAGCGACCAGATAAGACACACCCAGCCATCAGGGCATCCACCTCTTCATTGGGCAAGATCGATAATAGTGATCTAGAAGCGACCCAATTAATTGGGACTAAGTTTAAGGCCCGCAAAAAGCGCGCAAATCCCCTCTAAGTATAGGAAGGAACCCCCAAGAGAGACGCTCACTTGGACTTTTCTTTCAAAGCCGAGTGACCCGTCCACCAGCATCACCAGAAGCAAGTGACTTCAAGGTCAACGCTCGCCACCAGACCGACGACCTTAGCTTTTCTCCTGTATATCTTGAACCCAGCAGCCTCAGATTTGAACAGCGGCCATTTTTCCTCTGAATAAGTGGGTACCCGACGTTAAGTATAGGCGGTAGCGTTAGAGATAGTTTAGTTTGTAGTACTGCTGTGCATGTGTAGACCTTACTGTGTGTGTAAATAAGTTGTATTGACTTTGATCTAACAAAATTGTGTATTGGCTCTTTGATCGGTATTCGGGGTGAACCGTGTGGCGGTATCGAGAGATACCTGGCAACTCGAAAGGATAAACATAATTGTGTTTAAGAAATGAGACCACGTTGACCGCCATATATATAATTAGATAAATAAAGCAACAGGAGACTCGCTAGTAAGGGGCCCAGATGAAAGAGACTCCAGGATGGCATGTTACCTCCCTGTTGTCAAGAATGTCTCTGAATGAACACAAGCCATCTTGAAGGGGGAGAGTGGACAGTCATAGAATGTAGCACACTTAGGTACAGACGCTATAGGCAGGAAGATTGATGCCGTCCTGCAGAAGGAGTTCAGGGGGTTGGGCGGTAAGTTAAAAAAGCAGGACCCCTAGGGCTGTAATCGCATGATTGCTCCATGTACCACGTGACAGAGAGCCTAGAAATAAGAAGATAGTGCCGCAAAACATGTTGCTAAACCGGTGGTGTAGGAGGGAGGTTTTCAGATTTCTAGGACATTGGATCTCTGCCAGGACAGGTGGGATCTGTGCAAGAAGTACGGGTTGCATCTAAACTGGAGGGGCACCGATATCCTATAATCTCGCTGGGAGGTTTTACTCGTGTCACCCGAGTGAATTTAAATTCGTATGGCAAGGAGAGGGCGTTATCTTGGAAGGTATTGTAACTGAAGGGGAAATAAAGAACAGAAATACGTGAGCAACATCACCCTCAGGCAGAGCGATAAAGGGAACACCTGTAAGAAGGGAGGTGCTCAATGCAGGACTGAGGGTGTTGTACCTAAATATGCGCAGTGTACGGAAAAAGGTAAATAAGCTTGTTTTGCACATTTTAATTGGCCGGTTAAATGTTGTGGGCATCACAGAGATGTGGCTGCAATGGTATCAGGGCTGAGATCTAAATATGCAAGGATATGTGTCCTATCAAATGGACTGACAGATACACAAAAGGGGCGGGCTTTCATTGACAGAAAGGAATTACGTTAAATCGCTAGCAAGGAGCGAAATAGGACCAGAAGGCACCTACTATTTGTGGGTAGAGTTGAGGAATCGTAGAGGTAAAATACCATGATGGGAATTACGTACAGATCCCCAGCAGTAGTCAGGATGAGGAGCAAAAAATAAATCAGGAGATCGGAAAATCATGTCAAAAAGTCAAGATCACAATAATCGTGGGGGACTTCAATGTGCAGGTGTATATGGAAAATCAGGTTGGTAGTGTATCCGAAGAAAATTAATTTGTGGACTGTCTAAGGGTAGTTCTTTTGTAGCAGCTTGTGATAGGGCGTACTGGGGAACAGTGAATTGGTGACTTGGCGATGTGTAATCAGGCAGACTTGATTCCGGAAATTAAGGTGAAGGAACCTTTAGTGAGCAGTGACCACAATGTGATAAAATTTACCCTGTAGTTTGAGATGGCGAAGCTGGAATCAAATGTAACGGAAATATATTTAAATACGGTTAACTACAAATACATGAGGGAGGAGTTGATCAGAAAAGGAGCCGAGCAGGGAAGACAGTGCAACAGCAATGGCAGGAGTTGTTGGGGTTACTCTGGAGGCGCAACATATTTTCATCACAAGAAGGAGGAAACATGCCAAGGGCAGGACAAGTCAGCCATGGCTGACGAGGGAGGTCAAGGACACCATTCATGCCGAATCACATGCATACAATTTGGCGAGAATTAGTGGGAAGCCAGCGGATTGGGAAGCCTTTAAATGCGACCAGAATACAACTGATCAAACAATAAGGGGTAGATGAAATATGAGAACCAGCTAGCTAGTAATATAAAATAAGGCAGGAAAAGCTTCTTTTCAATATATAAAAGGTAAAAGAGAGGCAAAAATAAACATCAAAACACTGCAACATGTGGCTGGAGAAGGACTAATATTAGGATACAAACAAATGTCAGAAGAACTGTAAATTGCATCATTATTTATGGTGATGTGGAGATGCCGGCATTGGACTGGGGTGAGCACATTAAGAAGTCTTACAACACCAGGTTAAAGTCCAACAGGTTTGTTTCAAACACTAGCTTTCGGAGCCCTGCACCTTCCTCAGGTGAATGAAAAGGTATGTTCCTGAAACATATATAGAGACAAATTCAAAGGTGCCAGGCAATGCATAAAATGCGAGCATGTGCAGGTTATCAAGTATTTACAGATCCACAGATAGGGGTAACTCTAGGTTCAAGAGGTGAAAGACACCCGTATTCGAGGAGCACCGGGTGGCAGAGGTGGCCATCACTACGGAGAAGGTCCTGGGGAAACTCAGACGTCTGAATGTTGATTGATCACCTGGAAAGGGTGGACGACACCCGATATTTCCATATCCGATAGCTGAGGGCATTGTAGAGGCAGGAATGGTCACAGAGGACTGGAACGTCGCTAATGTAGCACTACTGTTTCAGAAGGGTGGGAAGCGTTGGAAGGGAAATGATGGCCATTAATAAAGATGAGATCGCGAAATTCTGGGAATTGCATGATGAAATAGGATTGAATCAGCGGGGCCTCGTGAAGTGGAGGTCATGTCTGAGAAATCTGTTAGAATTCTTTGAGAGGGAACAAGGAGGTTAGACAAAAGAGAGCCAGTGGATGTGACATATTTTAATATGCAGAAGATCTTTTGCAAGATGCCGCACAGGACATTGTTGAATGTGTTAAGAGCCCATGGTGTTAAGTCTTCGATCCTGGCATATATAGAGGATTGGCTGACTGGCAGAAAGTAGTGAAGGGGGATGAAAAGGTATTTTTCTGGATGGTAGCCATTGACTTGTGGTGTGAATCAGAGGTCTGCGACACTTTCACCATAAACTTTCACCAAAGACAAAAAATATCTCGAAGAAGCAACTGAAGACACTGTGCTACATTTGCAGCATATAGAAAAGTATGTATATGAACAGGTTGCATTGAGGAAACAGGGGACCTGCGGATTGATTTAAACAGGCCAGTAGAGTGGGCAATGAAGAGGTAGCTGAAACGCAATGTTGAAAATTGTGAGATAATGCATTTTAGAAAGAGGAATAGAGACATATATTATTTTCTAAATGGGGAAATGCTTCAGAAATCCGAAGCACAAATGAATTTTGGAGTTCTTGCTTTTTAAAAATGCTTTTAATCCCCTCCTTTTTCACATTTTCTCCGTAATCCGAAACGAATGCAATGTCAACCCCCATATCAATAAAAATGATCCCATCCCACCATCCCCAAAGATGAGCCCACATCAGAAGAAGACAAAAAGGAATCACCGACGGTTTCCTGACACAATATGTTGACAGGCCAACAAGAGGCGAGGCCACATTGGATTTGGTTTTGGGTAATGAACCAGGCCAGGTGTTAGATCTGGAGGTAGGTGAGCACTTTGGAAACAGTAACCACAATTCGGTGACCTTTACGTTAGTGATGGAAAGGGATAAGTATACCCCGCAGGGCAAGAGTTATAGCTGGGGGAAGGGCAATTATGATGCCATTAGACATGACTTCGGATGTGTTGGTTGGAGAAGTAGGCTGCAAGGGTTGGGCACACTGGATATGTGGAGCTTGTTCAAGGAACAGCTATTGCATGTTCTTGATAAGTACGTACCAGTCAGGCACGGAGGAAGGGGTCGAGCGAGGGAACCGTGGTTTACCAAAGAAGTGGAATCTCTTGTTAAGAGGAAGAAGGAGGCCTATGTGAAGATGAGGCATGAAATTTCAGTTGGGGCGCTTGATAGTTATAAGCAAGCGAGGAAGGATCTAAAGAGAGAGCTGAGACGAGCAAGGAGGGGACATGAGAAGTCTTTGGCAGGTAGGATCAAGGAAAACCCAAAAGCTTTCTATAGGTATGTCAGGAATAAAAGAATGACTAGGGTAAGAGTAGGGCCAGTCAAGGACAGTGGTGGGAAGGTGTGTGTGGAGTCTGAGGAGATAAGCGAGATACTAAATGAATACTTTTCGTCAGTATTCACTCAAGAAAAAGATAATATTGTGGAGGGGAATGCTGAGACCCAGGCTATTAGAATAGATGGCATTGAGGTGCGTAGGGAAGAAGTGTTGGCAATTCTGGACAAGGTGAAAATAGATAAGTCCCCGGGGCCATCCTAGGATTCTCTGGGAAGCCAGGGAAGAGATTGCTGAGCCTTGGCTTTGATTTTTAGGTTATCATTGGCTACAGGAATAGTGCCAGAGGACTGGAGGATAGCAAATGTGGTCCCTTTGTTCAAGAAGGGGAGTAGAGATAACCCCGGTAACTATAGGCCGGTGAGCCTAACGTCTGTGGTGGGTAATATCTTGGAGAGGATTATAAAAGATACGATTTATAATCATCTAGATAGGAATAATATGATTAGGGATAGGCAGCATGGTTTGTGAAGGGTAGGTCATGCCTCACAAACCTCATCGAGTTCTTTGAGAAGGTGACAGAACAGGTAGACGAGGGTAGAGCAGTTGATGTGGTGTATATGGATTTCAGTAAAGCGTTTGATAAGGTTCCCCACGGTCGGCTATTGCAGAAAATACGGAGGCTGGGGATTGAGGGTGATTTAGAGATGTGGATCAGCAATTGGCTAGTTGAAAGAAGACAGAGAGTGGTAGTTGATGGGAAATGTTCAGAATGGAGTTCAGTTACGAGTGGCGTACCACAAGGATCTGTTCTGGGGCCGTTGTTGTTTGTCATTTTTATAAATGACCTAGAGGAGGGCGCAGAAGGATGGGTGAGTAAATTTGCAGACGACACTAAATTCGGTGGAGTTGTAGACAGTGCGGAAGGATGTTGCAGTTTACAGAGGGACATAGATAAGCTGCAGAGATGGGCTGAGAGGTGGCAAATGGAGTTTAATGTGGTGAAGTGTGAGGTGATTCACTTTGGAAAGAATAACAGGAATGCGGAATATTTGGCTAATGGTAAAATTCTTGGTAGTGTGGATGAGCAGAGGGATCTCGGTGTCCATGTACATAGATCCCTGAAAGTTGCCACCCAGGTTGATAGGGTTGTGAAGAAGGCCTATGGTGTGTTGGCCTTTATTGGTAGAGGGATTGATTTCCGGAGCCATGAGGTCATGTTGCAGTTGTACAAAACTCTAGTACGGCCGCATTTGGAGTATTGCGTACAGTTCTGTTCGCCTCATTATAGGAAGGACGTGGAAGCTTTGGAACGGGTGCAGAGGAGATTTACCAGGATGTTGCCTGGTATGGAGGGAAAATCTTATGAGGAAAGGCTGATGGACTTGAGGTTGTTTTCGTTAGAGAGAAGAAGGTTAAGAGGTGACTTAATAGAGGCATACAAAATGATCAGAGGGTTAGATAGGGTGGACAGCGAGAGCCTTCTCCCGCGGATGGAGGTGGCTAGCACGAGGGGACATAGCCTTAAATTGAGGGGTAATAGATATAGGACAGACGTCAGAGGTGGGGTTTTTACGCAAAGAGTGGTGAGGCCGTGGAATGCCCTACTTGCAACAGTAGTGAACTCGCCAACATTGAGGGCATTTAAAAATTTATTGGATAAGCATATGGATGATAAGGGCATAGTGTAGGTTAGATGGCCTTTAGTTTTTTTCCATGTCGGTGCAACATCGAGGGCCGAAGGGCCTGTACTGCGCTGTATCGTTCTATGTTCTATGATAGTCATCACTAACACACACAGTTGCCATCCCCCACCCTCCCAGCCTCCCGCTCCCCCAACTAATGTACTATGTGATCCAATTCTAGAAAGAGAATAATGAATAAAGGCCTGAATATTAGAATCCCACCATCCTTCCCCTCAGTTCATGTTTAGCCTTCTCAATAGCCAAGAATTCCTGCAGGTTTTCCCTGCGATGGGGCACAGGGTGGAGAGGTTGATCTCCATCTCAACAGGATCTGCCTTCGGGCGATCAACAAGGCGAAAGCTACAATACCTGCCTCTGCATCCGCTTCCAACCGGGTCTCGTCCGACAGCCAGAACATAGCCTTCCCAGGGCCCGGGTCCAGTTTCACGTGACCACTTTGACATTACACTAAAATCCCCCGTCCAGCAATCCTCCAGCTGTTGACCGGACCAAAACATATTAACGTGGTTTGCGCGGGCCCCTTCCCACAACTGTCACACTCATATTCTACCTACTCAAAGAGCCGGTCATCCTCGCACTTCTAAGGTGTCCTCTTTGCACCATCTTCAGCTGTATCAGCCCCAGCCACACACACGAGGTGGAGGCGTTCACCCTCCGGAGCAACTCTCAACAGAACATTTCCTCCATACCCTCTCCATTTCTTCCACCGGCTCAAATCGATGGTTCCCCCGAATCGGTATTTCCCTTGACCCTGCTCCCAAACCGAAGTGCTGGCGAAACTGCCTCCAAATTCTCAACGAAGCTAATACTACCAGATTCCCTGAGTATATCCCTGGAGATGTAGGGAGCGGCGCTGTTTCTAGCACCTTCAATCCCGAACCCCTACACAAAGTCTCCTCCATTCTGACTGATATGGAGTGAACTCCTCCGTCCCAGCTCCGTACCTTCTCCACATTCGCCGCCCAGTAAAAATACATCAGGTTCAGAACACCAAAACACCCCTGCCTGCCTTCCTCTCTGGAGTAGCAACTTTCAAATTCTGTCCACCGTTGCTCCACATATGAACGATGTCATTGTCTCTTCAATATCTGTAAAAATTGTCTTTGGCAAGAAAATCGGCAGGTATTGGAAAATGAACAACTGACCCGCCAGTGACAGAGGGTCACAATCCCACCTTAATAGATCAGCTTTCACCCTCCCCTGACCAAACTAGAAATTCTGTACCTTCAGAACCCCACCCTCCCCAATTCCGAGAAACCTGCATCCCCAGGTATCTAAACGGAGTCATTGCCCTACCGAATGGCAGCCGCCCCCCCCCCCCACCCCCACCCAAACCCCCACCCCCCAACCCGCCCCCCCCCCCCCACACACACACACACACCCCTGTCGCTAACATCCCGGCCAAGACAGCACAAAATATTCACTCTTGTCTAGATTTAATATGAACCCAAAAAAAGAACTATATACCCGAAGCAGCTCCTGTATTCTCCCTATTGACAGACCCGGTTCCCACACGAATAGAAACAAGTCATCAGCATACAGGGACGGCGTACGCACTATCTCCCGCACTCCTGGCACAATCCCTTTCCATGCCCCCGAACGTCTTACTGCGATTACCAATGGATTAATCGCGAATGCAAACAGCAGGGGGGGGGGGGGGGGCATAGGTCATCCCTGCCTATCCCACGGTGGAGGGGAATGTATTCCAAGCTGATGTAATTTGTGTGGATACTGGCCCTCGGCTTCTTATACAGTAGTTTTACCCAGTCCACAAATCTTGCTCCAACCCCAAGCCGCTCCAAAACTGCCATCAATTCTGCCCGGTCAAACAGTATATGGGCCTGAAATGTCACAACCACCTGTTTCATTCCACTCCGCCGGTGCAATAATCAAGTTCAATACCCTCCTAACATTTGAAAAGAAATATCTCCCTCTCATAAACCCCATCTGATATTCAACTATTAGCTTCGGGAGGCACTCTTTCGCATACATGCCAGTAACTTCGCCGATATCTTTACATTGACGATTAAAGGTGATAGGGGCCTGTACGACTTGCACTTTGTCTGATCTTTATCTTTTTTAAGTAACAGGAAATCGACCCCTGTTCCAAAGTTTGTGGTAACACCCCCTTTCCTGTCGCCTCCTCAAACATCACCACCGTCAGCGGTGACGGGTTATCCTTGATTTTTTTTAAGTATTCCACCAGAAACCCATTCGGTCCTGCCTCCTTCCCAGACTGTATCCATCCAATCACATGTTTGATGTCCTGCTCCACTATGCCATCTAATGTAGCCCTTTCTCCCTCCCCTAACCTCGGGCATTCAAGCACAGATATAAATTCCTGCACCTCCCGGTCTTCCCCAGGTGGCTCCGACTTGTACAAGCTTTCAAAGAATTCCTCAAATACCTAGTTAATCTGATCTGGAGCCACCACCAACATCCCTGGCATGTCCCGGATTGGAAAATTTCCCTTGCCACCGCCTCCCTTCGAAGCTGACCAGATAAAATATGCCTTATTTCCATGCTCATAAACTGCACCCCTAGATCGCCACAATTGATGGACCACCTGCCTGGTAGATAGTCGGTTAATGCACGCCGGTAATTCCCCCCTCTTTTCCAATTATGCTGGATCCCCATCTTCTGCATAACTTCTAACTAACTCCAACATCGCATCTATTACCATCTGACGTTCCAGCCTCCCCTCTTTGTCCACCCCAGCCTTAACCGTGATCACCTCAACCCTCACCAACGCCTTTAGAGCCTCTCAGACAATCACCTTTAGAGCCACGCCGTGCGGTTAAAACCTCCATGTACCTCAATTTCTTTGTCAATTTTATTGCATAACCCTTGGTTCCCCCAACAGTCCCACATCTAATTTCCACCACAGCTTCAGTATCCCCAGCAGTCTCAGCATAAACCGTACCAGCAGCAACAGTCCCAGCATAAAAAGTACCAGAAGCAGCAGCCCCAACAGAAACAGTACCAGCAGCAACAGTCCCATCATAAACATCACCAGTAGCAGTCCCAGCAGAAACAGTACCAACACCAGCAGCCCCAGCACAAACAGTACCAGCAGCAGCCCCACAATAAACAGTACCAACATCAGCAGCCCCAGCAGAAACAGCACCAGCAGCAGCCCAAGCAGAATCAGTACCAGCAGCAGCAGTCCCAGCATAAACGGTAGCACAAGCAGCAGCACCAACATGAACAGTACCAACAGCAGCCCCAGCAGAAACAGTACCAACAGCAGGAGCCCCAGCAGAAACAGTACCAACAGCAGCAGCCCCAGCAGAAACATTACCAACAGCAGCAGGCCCAGCAGAAACAGTACCAACAGCAGCAGCCCCAGCAGAAACAGTACCAGCAGCAACAGTCCCAGCATAAACATATATCAGCAGCAGCAGTCCCAACAGAAACAGTACCAGCAGCAACAGTCCCAGCATAAACATGTATCAGCAGCAGTCCCAACAGAAACAGTACCAACAGCAGCAGCCCCAGCAGAAACAGTACCAGCAGCAGCAGTCCCAGCAGAAACAGTACCAGCAGCAACAGTCCCAGCATAAACAGTACCAGCAGCAGCAGTCCCAGCAGAACCAGTACCAGCAGCAGCAGCCCCAGCATAAAAAGTACCAGCAGCAGCAGTCCCAGCAGAAACAGTACCACCAGCAGCAGCCCCAGCATAAACACGTATCAGCAGCAGTCCCAACAGAAACAGTACCAGCAGCAGCAGTCCCAGCAGAAACAGTACCAACAGCAGCAGTCCCAACAGAAACAGTACCAGCAGCAGCAGTCCCAGCAGAAACAGTACCAACAGCAGCAGTCCCAGCAGAAACATTACCAGCAGCAGTCCCAGCATAAAAAGTACCAGCATCAGCAGTCCCAGCAGAAACAGTACCAGCAACAGCAGTCCCAGCATAAAAAGTACCAGCAGCAGCAGCCCCAGCAGAAACAGTACCAGTAGCAGCAGTACCAGCAGAAACAGCACCAGCAGCGGCAGCCCCAGCGGAAACAGTACCAGCAGCAGCAGCCCCAGCATAAACAGTACCAGCAGCAGCAGCCCCAGCAGAAACAGTGCCAACAGCAGCAGCCACAGCATAAACAGTACCAGCAGCAGCCCCATCAGAAACAGTACCAGCAGCAGCAGCCCCAGCATAAACAGTACCAGCAGCGGCAGCCCCAGCAGAAACAGTGCCAACAGCAGCAGCCAAAGCATAAACAGTACCAGCAGCAGCAGCCCCAGCATAAACAGCACCAGCAGCGGCAGCCCCAGCAGAAACAGTGCCAGCAACAGTCCCAACCTAAACAGCACCAATAGGCTTGGAGGGCCGAATGCCTGTACCTGTGCTGGATTGTTCTTTGTTCTTTGTAATCGTCCATGAATCTGCACACCGAGCATTATATGCACTTCCTGCATGGAAACTAATCGTTTGTTAGATAACCACATGCAATCTGTTCAGAAAATGCCAAGTGTCGTCTCACCACAGTTGTAATAAGTAATCCATACTGCTGTACTCACGCCTAGAAATGATACCAGTACACTATACTAGTATACCGAGTTGTCTTTCCACCTCAACATATCCCAAATGTATCTCCACTTAAATATTACTCCTCGGTTTTCTACACTGCCCCAGGTGGTAATTTCAGATTCATCTTGGCCATTCATTCAACTTGTCGATATCACTCCGAAGTCTCTCAACATCCTCCTCACCACTCCCATTCCCACTAAGTGTATTATTGTCAGAAAACTTGAAACTATTGCAATTGTTTCGTTTATCCAAATTTCTGAAGTATGTTATGAATAGACGGTGCCCAAGAGGTGATTCCTGCGGATCCCGCTCATCATCAGCTGCCATGGGGGTAAAACCCCATTTCTTCCTACTCTCCGACCTGTATCTCTCATCAGCACTCAATACACGCTAATATATTATCCCCAAACTCATATGCTTCAATATTGCAAACTGACATCGCATTTCCGACTTTATAAACATTTTTATTTCAAAACATGCGAGCTAGGAATGATGGTGTTTGTGTTAACAGCACAAGACAGAACGTCCATCAAATATTCACATTTGTATAGTTAATTAACCTGTTAGAAATCGGTCAACATTTGGAATTTAGACGTGATTATTGATCTGATCTGTCTTCAAACTAACTACCCGAATTAGCACTGTGCGATCACACGATTTCCTCAACTAATGAGCCACCCATGTGCATAACTTAGTGTTCAACGGTAATGTCCAGTTATTGTGTTTCATTTCATATCTTGATACTTGAACCCAGACTTAAATTTGTACATGGTTTTTCACGGACGGAATTAGCTGGAATACGAAACATAATGAGAGTTGCAAGTCAGAGAGGATGACCTGACTCACGTGGAAATGTATTCCTGAGAGCAATTGTCGGTGTAGACTTGTACTCAATGTGATCACTAATCGCAGTCGAATACATAACCACAGTAAATATCTATTAGTGAGTCCATCTGTCAATTCTGTTTTTGTGTTGTCCAGGAAGCAAGCTAGTGTTGGATAATTGACCGAACTGACCATTGATAAATGTAGATATCTGTCAGTTTTAGAATTGCACCGAGTGTATGTTACTAAACAGAGTGGAATACGCGATTTCAGCCTCCGGTGCCCATGTATTACTGGGAGTACCTGTCAGTGTGGAATTGTGTGCAGTGTGAGTCGCAAACTGGTGTTAAATAATTCGATTCAATTTTGATATCATGACTTGGGGTGTGAGTGATGA
Source organism: Scyliorhinus canicula (assembly GCF_902713615.1). NCBI lineage: Eukaryota > Metazoa > Chordata > Chondrichthyes > Carcharhiniformes > Scyliorhinidae > Scyliorhinus > Scyliorhinus canicula. Next base: position 1,441,471 of record NW_024055717.1, read on the forward strand.
CCATTCCAAGTAGCTGGCGCTCTGTTTTACCAATCTTTCACACTGAAAAGTTGAATGTTTTGTGCAGTTGGTTGATTAACCTTTCCAATGGGTGCATACAATACAATGTGCAATCATGTGTGTGTTTCGTAATGATCTGCTCAAACAGAAACTGTTGTTTCGGAAATTTGAACAACCCGACAAATCTCTAACTGTGCCCCAATCCACTTTATGGTTTTGTTCACTTCCATTCTTCCAGAAATTAATTCCAATAACTGTTGAATTGTGACGGTAGTTGAACCTGGGGCACTAAATTAATTGATTCATGGATCTATTCATCAGAACCTCTAACTGGCCCAATTCCGTCCTGCGCTCTGATTGTCCAAGGAATATTTGTAAAATTATTTTTCCAATACGAAAAGCCTGACGGCTAACGTTATTGGAACACATTTTCAAGATGAATGTCAATGGACGACTTATTATCCATGTGTTTACAAATTTGTTGTATTCCTCCTCTCAGTTAAATCTTGCCTTTTGTTTTAGAAATTACATTGTTGTCTTCCGATTGCATCTCAGTTATGTAAGTGTGGAACAATATTCATCCTTTCCCCATGGCCACATCAATTCCCACCTTCTGCTGCTTGCGCGCTTAATTCCAATATTTCTTGCCATTCGTCGGGAGACTGTACTGTTGCAACTTTGCACTTTAATTCCAAAATCAGAGAGCTTGGTAATTATCTTATTAATTAAATCCATAATGTAGATAGTTAAACAAATACTTTAACAAGGTGTGACCTGTTTGGAATGTGTGTTGAAGACAGTTGATTATATTCTGTATGTCTGGGCTTTCCGTTTTTTTTTATTACCATTAGCTTAATTTCTTTCCGGAAACATCAGTTAGCCACGCTGCAATTCGTTTTTGTGCTAGCCTCTGTTTCAAATCATCTGCCATTAAATCCTTTGGCAATGAACTCATGATCGTTAATGAACAGGAAATAAATGACGTACTCTCCCGCACCATCACATTTTCAGCAACATTTTTGAATTAAATCCATCTACACCAGCTATGTCGCCTTTCATTGATTACTTTGGCTTTAACTTAATCAAATGTTTTGGTTGGATTTTAATCGCTAGCATCTCACAGATTAGTTGCTACCTTCATGTAGCATTTCCCTTACTCAAGCACAGGGTCCGAATGCAAATCCATCTGTTCATCCCGCGCCCAATGACTCACATTAACAGTGAACCCTTCGAAGCGCCGACCTGTGCTTCACAATTACTTTTCCATTTCAAACTTGTCAGTCTGGTCGTCTCTGCTGCAAACGCTAATAAACCTCGTTAGCCTTAAGTAGAGTAGATGGCATCAGATTATTCCAGACTCAAATTGCAGCGACGTTGGAGTTAATAACTTCGTATGCTGGTAAGATATAGGAGCAAATTTGGGCCATTCGCCCATCGACTCTGCTGCGTCATTAGAACATGGCTGATATGTTCCTCATCTGTTATCTACAATGTTACAGACCACGAACTGCATGGCGACATCAGCCAGAATATCTCCTCCCAGAAAACTAAACTAGGAGATGGAGTCGGCAATTTAGCCTCCCGAGCCCAACAACATCAATGTGATCATGGACGATCCCATCATGGCCTTAACGCCAGTGTCCTGCCCGCTGATTATTACTATTCACAGATTAACAATGAAAAATCTGTAAATTTACTAACTTGTCTATCGGTTTTCAAGCTATATAAGATATTTGAGCCAGTTCTGTCTCTTCTCTCACATGGATAGTTAATTGTAATTTCCTGACTCTATTGGTGAAATCATAATTTCCTTTGACTTGGGAGATGTCATCATAATTGTTCAATTCAACAGCCGTTCTCACCACAATCACCATCTCTGAGAGAAAATTCCCTTCCCGCGTTTCTTATTAATTCTCCTATTATATCCCGGACTTTCTCACCTGCCTTGAATATACTATTAGCCTCCACTACTCATTTCCAATATATACGACTTGCTCCACATCGTGCCAAACGATTCAGATGATCTTCCCTGCAATATGCTCCTGAAATTTATTCATTATCCAGTAGCCCAGTTTCCCTCCATTGCGTTTGAAGGGACACTGTGCCAGGTTCAGTCAATTGGCCGTGTTCATAGATAGATAGAGAAGTACAGCACAGAACAGGCCCTTCGGCCCACGATGTTGCGCCGAACTTTTGTCCTAGGTTAATCATAGAATTTTGGACAATTTTTCATGGCCAATCCACCCAACCTGCACATCTTTGGACTGTGGGAGGAAACCGGAGTACCCGGAGGAAACCCACGCAGTCACGGGGAGGATGTGCAGACTCCACACAGACAGTGACCCAAGTCGAAATCGAACTTGGGACCCTGGAGCTGTGAAGCAATTGTGCTATCCACAATGCTACCGTGCTGCCCTTAAGAAGTTAACCTACACTCCCTTATTCTACCCTATCTACCTTATTCATGTTTCCGTTCCTTCCCCCCATGGCTGAAACAGTGTGAAATCCCCCCTTGACTTCGCCTTGCCGCAACAAAGTTGCAAATACAAAGTATACTGTTCTTTCATTTCAAACTGAACTACTTCAGAACCCCCACTGCACGTCTGTGGATGACCTCCCTACAGTCTATAGTTCGGTGCCTTAGCTGTCTTTTGGCTGAATCTGGTGGTCTTGCTGCTTTCACTTGGTAGTCTTCTGCTTTCAATGTCGAGGTGGTTTAAAACCTCAGGAAAAGTAATTGTGAAACACTGGTCCGCGCTTCGAAGGGACAGTGTGACGCTTTAAAGGGAGAATGAATTATAATATGGATTCCATGCATTGAGATGTCAACTTATTCAAATATGTAATTCTCCTCTTATTTCTTCGAACTTAATAATTCGAACAAGATCATCAGCCCATTTAACCACTGAAATAATCCTGCATTATTTTACGACTACATATTTGTGTTTGAACTAAAAGGAAATCTTGTGCCATCATCTGTTTACTCATTTAGGAATGCCAAGGAATTTCATACTTAATTATATGTTGTATGGTCCAACTGTCCAAAATCGGTTTTCTTTTGCATAGTGTCAGATTTAATAGCATTAAATACTTTCTCAGTTAACCTTAGAGAATACAATGCAAAACGTGAAGAATGTCAGAAATGTATATATATAGTGCATTATGAGCATGTGTATTTTGCAGTACAGCTATTTAAAAATGAAGTCAACCTATATCGATGATTAGTCTTCTTAATCTGTGACAAAGGAGTTAACAGCTCGGCAGTCTCTGATGTCACTCATGGGAGGGCGGGGTCTGCATTTTGTGTTCAGTTGTCAGCCCTGCCCTGTGCCTGTTGTCTTTAGTTTTCTGTCAGAGTTCTGCTCAGTGTTCAGAAGAAAATAGTTGTGTTTCCCAGACAGACTTCTGAAAGCGTCTCTCCCAAGGACTTGTGAACAAACCGACAAGCGACTGATTGTTAGCTTTAACAGTAAGTGACATTTGACATGTTTGTGGATTTTGCTTCACTCGATTTTTAGAGGGAGATGAGGAAGAGCTGTGAGACCGCGCTTTATTATTATAATAACTGCTTAAGTGTTCATCAAAAGCTGGTCTGTTTTTCTTTTGCTTGAATGTTAACAGGACTAATCGGATGTTCAAAAGAAAGATTTTTTAAGTAACGATAAATCCCTACTTGTCAGAAGAATCACTTCTTGGTGTGAAGCATCATTTCCTCACAGTTTACAAATTGAACAGATTGTTGGGATTTCTCACCCGATTTCCTTATCTAAACTGGGGGCCTGATCTGGTCTGGTGCTGTAACAACACGTCCCGAAAATGTGCAAAGTTCAGCTCCACTACATATATTACATCCTAATAAATGAGACAAATATTTTACCTTGTGTTGTTGACACTCGTCAACCATACACAACATCCGCTTCTGTTTATGTTACTGTCCAATAAATGTAAAACCTGTCCATGCAGTCCACCACGCTTGACTTTCCACCCAATTCCAAACATCTATATTATTGCTTTCCCTTACAAAGACTCAATCACACCCATCCATTCCATCGCTCACAGACTTACAGACTCACGCCATCACACTGCCATGTAAACTAGCTCACTCAAACACACACCTGTGCTCATTAAAATTTGGAATAATCATGAGACATTTGAGATGAATGGAAGGCTATACTTGGTAGATGCTGAGAGTCTGTTTACAATTGTGCGAGAGTCTAGATCCTAGGGTCATATTCTCAGTATATGTGGTCACCCATTTCGGGCAGAGAGGAGGAGGAATTTCTTCTCACGACATAACCAATAAAATTTTCGGAGTAGAACCGACTGAAAACTGCAAAACTACATATAGACTTGGCTTCACCCCTTAATTACGTCAGAAAACATTGTTTTGTCTCTTCCTTCTCACACGTCCAATGCCTTGTGTATTCAGGATTAACGACCATCCGTCACAACATTATCTGCACAGCAGGGGTCCTTCAAAATAATCCTGAATACACAGGGCATGGGACATGTGAGAGGGAAGAGAGGGAAGAATATTTTCTGAGGTAATTCAGGGGTGAAGCCAGGTCTGTCGTAGTTTTGCAGCTTTCAATAGGTTCTTCTCTCAAAAAACGGGCCTTGAGACGAAACCTGGCAGATTCTCTCCTCGGGTTCTGCATAGATTCCTTGGACCTGAGTAACTGCCTTGTTCCCCAATTTCATTTTTCCTCTTGACTTTTCTGAGACTTGATGTCTCAACTGACACTTGCTGAAATTAGCCATGAATGTATTTTATTCAGAAATACCGAAGGTGTGTTTTGAAATTGAAAATGAAATGAAAATGGCTTATTGTCACGAGTCGGCTTCAATGAAGTTACTGTGAAAAGACCCTAGTCGCCACATTCCGGCGCCTGTCCGGGGAGGCTGGTACTGGAATCGAACCGTGCTGCTGGCCTGCTTGGTCTGCTTTAAAAGCCAGCGATTTAGCTTTGAGCTAAACTAGCCCGATTAGTTAAAGTGCTGTGCTCTATCTTTCAAATCTAGTATATAATTCCTCATAGTTATTTGAATATGTCAGTTCCTTATGGTTGTTGTTGGAATTTGCACTGACTACTGTTTATAATTAATGGGAGGCACTGGCATACTGCTAGTGTCACTGGATAAGTAAACCAGACACTCAGAAAAATGCTCTGCGTACCAGGATGAAATCCCACTACTCCGCATGAAATTTGAATTTAATACAAATCTCGAATTAAAAGTCTAACGATGACGATGAAAACAGTGCCAATTGTTTGAAAGAGCCACGTGCTTCCCATGTAGGGAAGGGAATCTGCCGTCCTGACCTGGTCTCCCGAAATGTGCATCCACACCCATAGCGATGTGGTTGACACTTCGCTGCTCCCTCACGGGCAATTGGGGATGGCCAATACATTCGGGCACAGCCTGAGAAGCTCCACCGCCCGTGAACACATGACAAAATAATATTCTGCATTTACAGTTAATTCCTTATCTATTATGTTTTGCTTACATTATTTTTCAAAAAACTGGCATAGATTTAAGTGGTCTATAATTAGTGTTCTACATTTTGGTTGAAGTAAATGTAGACGATTAGCTTCCGATTAGGATGAATGCCAACATTCCTTGTTGGATTCTGTAATATATTGTCGGTAGGCACTGAACGGCAATGTTAGCATTGTTCTTTTGTTTCATTTGCATTTGATTTCAGTTATTATTGTCACATATATTAATATAGAGTGAAAAGAGTTGTTTCTTGCATGCTATGCAGAAAACGCATACCGTACATAGGGAAGGCAAGAGAGACTTCGACCGCAGTCACTCGTCGAAAGCACAGGCCCTGATGAACGGTCAGTGAGGGGTGCAGCATGTGAACTGTCGTGTATACAGCGGCAGGGACGGTCCGTGGCTGGATTGTTGGAAAATGAGGGGTGCAGCATTAGGGCTGCCGAGCATACTGCGGCAGGGACGGTCAGTGGCTGGATTGACGGTCAGTGAGGGGGGGCAGCATGGGGGCTGCCGAGCATACTGCGGCAGGGACGGTCAGTGGCTGGATTGACGGCCAGTGAGGGGTGCAGCATGAGGGCTGCCGTGCATACTGCGGCAGGGACGGTCAGTGGCTGGATTGACGGTCAGTGAGGGGGGGCAGCATGGGGGCTGCCGTGCATACTGCGGCAGGGGCGGTCCTTGGCTGATGAACGGCCAGTGATGGGTGCAGCATGAGGGCTGCCGTGCGTACTGCGGCAGGGACGGTCCGAGGCTGGATTGATGAACGGTCAGTGAGGGGGGCAGCATGAGGGCTGCCGTGCATACTGCTGCAGTGACGGTCAGTGGCTGGATTGACGGTCAGTGAGGGGTGCAGCATGGGGGCTGCCGTGCATACTGCGGCAGGGGCTGTCCGTGGCTGATGAACGGTCAGTGAGGGGTGCAGCATGAGGGCTGCCGTGCATACTGCGGCAGGGGCGGTCCTTGGCTGATGAACGGTCAGTGAGGGGTGCAGCATGAGGGCTGCCGTGCATACTGCGGCAGGGACGGTCCGTGACTGAAGAACAGTCAGTGAGGGGTGCAGCATTAGGGCTGCCGTGTATACTGCGGCAGGGACGGTCCGAGGCTGGACTGATGAACGGTTAGTGAGGGGGAGCATGAGGGTTGCCGTGTATACTGCGGCAGGGACGGTCCGTGGCTGATGAACGGTCAGTGAGGGGGAGCATGAGGGCTGCCGTGCATACTGCGGCAGGGGCGGTCCGTGGCTGATGAACGGTCAGTGAGTGGTGCAGCATGAGGGCTGCCGTGTATGCTGCGGAAGGGACGGTCCGTGGCTGGACTGATGAACGGTCAGTGAGGGGGCAGCATGAGGGTTGCTGTGCATTCTGCGGCAGGGACGGTCCGTGGCTGATGAACGGTCAGTGAGGGCGGCAACATGTTGGCTGCCGTGCATACTGCGGCAGGGGCGGATTGTGGCTGGACAATGTGGGCCCGGTGCCAGCCCGATCTCGTGGACAACGCCCCAGTCACCACCCGTCACTACCTGCTAAATCCGCGCCTCACTGCACTCCGCCAACATCTTCTCGGCCAGCCAGCCGCAGGACTAACTGCACGCATTGGCTCCTCTGGGACCATATCCTTCCTCCTCTCTCCCTCGGTACCATGATACCTGATTTTCAAAAGTACGGGAGAAACTCGCCGCTGGTAATTCCTACTGGCAGAAGGTGAGCATCGCGGAGGCCGCGGGATTAGAGGGTCAGGGCGTTCATGATAGGCCAACGGTCTTTACCGTCCGAGGGGTTAGAACACATTGACGCCGCTGTCCAGACACTGCACCCTGGCCTTCTGTCGGGCACCTGGCGCTAGCCACGATTGCTGACTCACATGGGAATCCTTGCCTAATCGAGTTGGTTTCACTGGCCAAAGTACCCTTCCCACGTGCAGCCAGTAGTTGAAATGTTTGCTGATAGTGTGAAGGAAATCCCGCTAATTGATTGGCATAGTAATTCGACACAATCCCAGTGATCTGATCCGTGACTGGGGAACCTCTGAGGTCTGTTGTCCGATATTGAGGCCCTTTGTGTGAGGGCTAATCCCGAGGAGCTGCCGAGGCGATGAAAAGTGTGTCGAGTTTTCGTGCGTGGGGAACGGCGCTCAGTGTGAATGATGATGATTCAAGTATATGATTAGGAGGAAAGTAACTGGGCACTTCTGTCAGTGATACTATCCCAATAATGGTTGTATTTGAGAGGATGCAAGGCAGATTTCCAGTCACGTGGCTACTACTGAATGTGGTAAATATTCTGCTGAGTGCTCTGACCCGGCAGTGCGCTCTTGTTCCAGACAGTGATGTCTAAACCTGGTGGTCGCTGATCGTTGGGAGTTTGTTTCATTCCTGGAAAGGTGAGTAATTCTGTGGCAGATCTCATTCTGAGAGAGGTGTCATTTGATTGTGCTGGGGCAGATCATCGGAAACCGAGTACTTATTCCTGAGGCGCTGCGGGGTTCTGAATCAGGCTGAAGGACTGATCCTGGAAGAAAGACGATTAGGTCCTCTACAGGTTTTGGAGATGTCAGTTTCCAAGAAAGGGATCTGAGCCAGAAAGGCGAGCATTCCTTGTGATTTTCACATCACTGGATTGGAACCAAACTTGGAGACTGTGTCATTTCCCAACAAAGCTCTGAGTCTCTAATTACCTGATCAGGGATGATATTCCATACTGGGGGCATGGGAGATTAGCCTACGTCAGATACATGGCCTGCATGTTTGGAATATTTCATAGAATTTACAGTGCAGAAGGAGGCCATTCGGCCCATCGAGTCTGCACCGTCTCCTGGTAAGAGCACCCTACCCAAGGTTAACACCTGCACCCTATCCCCATAACCCAGTAACCCCACCCAACACTAAGGGCAATTTTGTACATTAAGGGCAATTTATCATGACCAATCCACCGAACCCGCACAACGTTGGACGGTGGGAGGAAACAGGAGCACCCGGAGGAACCCCACGCACACACGGAGTGCAGACTCCGCAAAGACAGTGTCCCAAGCCAGGAATCGAACTTGGGACCCTGGAGCTGTGAAGCGATAGTGTTATCCACAATGCTACCATTGTTCAATACATGGTAGGGGTCAAAACCTGTAGAGGACCTATTTCTGGGATTGCATGTTGTGGGGATGGGGGAAAGCTGGGGATAACCGATTCCTGAGTATTGTTTGTTTGGGCGCTGTCTCTAACAATGCTATTGTTAATTTCCCTATCGTGGTAGACGATATGGCCACGTGACATTGGTGGTAATCCTTGGAAAATGCAGTAATCCTGCTGACGTGCATCCACTGAGGACACCAGTTCCAGCATGTGTAAATCTGATTCAGAATCCGATAATTTATTGGCGGATCGATCGCTCACCCAATGCCAAAGGTTGCCGTCTTCGTGTACACTTTTTTTTCCATTGTCGAAATATGACTTGTCAACGGGAAACCTGTCAAACAGATGAAATCAGATAGTCAATCTCATAAATCATTTAGATGATTGAACGAGTGTTCAGCTGTACCGATAGGGCCAAGGTTGGGATATTTACATTATTAATTCAGACCAAGGCCCAATCCAGGCGGTTTGTGAAACTCAGATTCCTTTGTGTCTGATTCAGAAAAGGACAATGTGTTATCAGTAACTAGAAATATTTACTCTCGTCTCTGTCTTGCAGTTAATTTAATGACAATTCTGATCCTGTCCAGGAGAAATTGTGGCCTTGCCGTCTGTGTCACTCGGTACCTCATCGCCATGGACACAGCGGATCTTTTGGTTATTATCATCAAGGTCATATTGACAATAATGAATGATTATTATTTCCCAGTGAGTTTCCTATACATCACCCCTGTGTGCAGTGTTCACGTTGTCCTGACGGGCGCAGCCACAAATTGTTCCGTTTGGTTCACCATAGCGTTTTCCTTTGATCGATTTGTGGCCATTTGTTGTCAGAAGCTGAAAACAAAATACTGCACCGGAAAAACAGCGACTGTGGTTCTCGCAACAACTGGAATACTGTTAGTTCTTAAAAACATTCCCTTCTACTTCACAGTTAAGCCTATATTCATTTTCCACAATGTACCGTGGGGCTGTCTAAAGAAAGCAAGCATATATTTTGATCCTGGATGGGTTGGATTTCAGTGGTTTGATCAGGTCACATCTCCGTTGCTCCCGTTTGGTGTAATTCTGTTGGTAAACGCTCTGACAGTCAGACACATTGTTATGACAAGTCGGGTCCGTCAGGAACTGATGACGCACAGTAAGGGAAAAAAATATAGTGATCGAGAGATGGAAAGCAGAAGGAAATCTATGATTTTACTCTTCAGCATATCTGGAACCTTCATTATTTTGTGGTCGGTCAATGTTATAAAATTCGTGTATGTTAAAGTGATCGGATTATTTAATATCGGTGAATCTGTATACACATTAGAAAGAGCTGCAGTTATGCTGCTCAATTTAAATTGTTGTACAAACACATTTATTTATGTGGTAACTCAGGCCAAGTTCAGAGAACACATCAAGTTAACGCTGAAATACCCGCTCAAAGCCATTGCACAGAGATTCAACCAATCCAGGAACTCCGCCTCATGACAGACAGCCCGATCAGCGAATCGGGCGGAACACAGAATCACTGCGATCTGCTTCAGCTCAGCATCAATCTTGTTCCAATCACTTCGATAGCCTTTCAAACAGATATAATCATCGTCAGTAAAGTTCACATCAGAAAACCGTAGAATCTGAGCTGGTGAAGTAAGGACCATCAGCCAACCAGGCAATCTAAGGGAAAGACCCGCAGAATCACTGAGGAACTGAATAGAGAGAGAAGGCTCCATGACATTGAACGGCAGTTCTGAACCACGTCACCTCCATTCAGAACACTGGCGGTTTCATGGTGACATTTTGTGACATCGGACAAACATTCGCCTTCCCATTTAAATCGAGATATTCGCAACTTGATATACACGGGATAGTGGTGGGGAATCCAGGGAAGTCACAACTTTAAAATGCATTTTTGTCCAGAGTAATGTGCAGTCACATATTTCAACACACCGTCTTCTATCGATACTTCGCGAGCGAATTAAGCCTGGAAGCTAACGCAAACGGCTGCCTCGAGTTTCAAAGATGAAAGCAAGGCATGAATAATCACAGCACTTTCAGAAAGGCAGTACGTCCTACCTCATTTACCAGTCAGAATTATAGTTTTGATTGGATATGTGTCAATATTGTTTAAATGGCAAATGTCCCAGTCGACAACAATCTGAGAATGGTCAGTAAATCTGTATTGGACGAAGGTTCACGTATAAATATTATTCACGCCATTCCCACTCTTAAGTATAGCTTCATATAATATCATACATGGACAAATAGAACATACGAACAGCCGGATCCCATTCAGCCACTCGAGACTGTTCCGCCGCCAATGAGATCATGGCCTGCAATAACCTAGCTCACGTGCTTACATGAATCAATACATTTCTGTGTACAATTGTTTAATGACTCTGCTTGCGCCAGTTTTACAGGAAGTGTGTTCTGAAGATTCATGAGCCTCTGAGTGTAAAATAGAAAGGCAGAGTACTGGGCTAATGGTAAGGTTCTTGGAAGTGTGGACGAGCAGAGAGATCTCGATGTCAATGACCATAGATCCCTGAAAGTTGCCACCCAGGTTAAGAGGGTTGTTAAGAAGGCGTACGGTGTGTTAGCTTTTATTGGTAGAGGAATTGAGTTTCGGAGCCATGAGGTCATGTTGCAGTTGTACAAAACTCTGGTGCGGACGCATTTGGAGTACTGTGTGCAGTTCTGGTCGCCACATTATAGGAAGGATGTAGAAGCATTGGAAAGGGTACAGAGGAGATTTACAGGAATGTTGCCTGGGATGGAGGGAAGATCATATGAGGAAAGACTGAAGGACTTGAGGCTGTTTTCGTTAGAGAGAAGAAGGTTAAGAGGGGACTTAATTGAGGCATACAAGATGATCAGAGGATTAGATAGGGTGGACATCGATAGTCTTTTTCCTCGGATGGTGATGTCCAGCACGAGGGGACATAGCTATAAAGAGAGGAGAAATAGATATAGGACAGATGTCAGAGGTAGGTTTTTTACTCAGAGAGTAGTAAGGGCTTGGAATGTCCTGCCTGCAACAGTAATGGACTCGTCAACACTAAACGCATTCAAGTGGTCATTGATTAGGCATATGGACGATAAGGGAATAGTGTAGAGGGACTTTAGAAGGGATTCAGAGGACGATGCAACATCGTGGGCCGAAGGGCCTGTACTGCGCTGTAATGTTCTATGTTCTATGTTCGAAATATGCAAGAACATAATTTTAAACAGTGACAGCTAGTTCCTCATTGCCATGATATTTATCCAGATTGTAAATAGTTGACGTCCCGTAGCACGGTGGCACAATGGTTAGCACTGCTGCCTCATAGACACTGTTCCCGGATTCAATTCCGGAGTTCGCATATTCTCCCCGTGTTGTTCCTTCCACAGTCGAAGATATGCAGTTTCGATGAATCAGCCAGATTAAATTGCTCCTTAGTTTCCAAAAAACGTTAGTTGTGATTTCTGGGTTACGGGGTGATAGTGGCCGTGTTGGCTCCGGCATGGCGGCACTCTCACCGGCCGGTGCAGAATCCATGGACCAAAAACATTCATTCTACACTGTAAACATTCTATGATTCTATTCTGATACGTCTGGCACACCACAGGTTACATTTTGCCACCTGATAAAAATGTCCACTCTCTAACTCCTGTCATCATTCAGAATTCTATCGATGGCTAAGTGTTATGCCCGAAAATGTTTTCAATTTCATTGCTAACAGAGGTTCTTGTAAGAAATCAGACTGATTCTGCAGGAATGTCTTCAACTGGGGAAGCACCCCGTTCTAAATTAATTAATACCAAGTTCTGCTGTTGTCATGTGAGAGTAACTTTAAGAAATGGGGGCTTATAGATGGGTATGTATATAAATATCTGTAGTGAGAGTACCTTTAAGAAATGAGTGTTTATTACTGCAGTGATGTCAGAGAGTGGGTGGCGCTGGGCTGTCTCAGCTTTTTACTTTCATGTTAGGCTGTTTGCTGCAATGTGTGTTGAAGTTTCGTTTTCAGAGCTGGATAGCTGCAGTCACAGCCAGAAGGTGTATGCATCTCTCTGTAATCTAAGGATTGTATTTCAATCACGGTGATTTAGAACTAATATCAGTTGTGACTTTAACCTGATGTCCATCTGGTAAAAGGTGTTTCAGTCTCATGGATGTTAAAAGGAAAGCTTAAAGGATCACTTAGTATTATTTGTTTTGGGGGTTGTATTTGCATTAATGGTTGCAAAGGTGTTCACTGTATGTTTTAAAAAGAATAGAATAAACATTGTTTTGCTTTAAAAAAAAACGTTTCCATTTCTGCTGTACCACACTTGTAGAGTGGGCCGTGCGTTCTACAAACCCCAAACTATAAAAAGGTGTGGGTCACGTGAACTCCATGATCAACTTTGGGGTTCTGTAAACCATGGCCCATAATAATATTCACTGCAAATGAGATGTTAGTATAACTGGCCTGTAGTTTCTGCTTTCTGATATGCTGCCTTTTCGAACAGTGGAGGTACATTTGTAAATTTCCAGCATAATTGAACCTTTTCCGATTCTCTGGAGGTTTGGATGATTAAAGACAGTCATCATATAATTTACAGTGCAGAAGGAGGCCACTCGGCCCATCGAGTCTGCACCGGCCCTTGGTGCGAGCACCCCACTCAAGCAGACACCTCTCCCACCCTATCCCCTTTACCCACTAACCCCAATTCAACTTTTTGGACACTAAGGGGCAGTTTATCATGACCAATTCACCTAACCGCAAATCTTTCGACTGTGGGAGGAAACCGGGCCACCCGGAGGAACCACACGCACACAGGGGTGGGACATGCAGACTCCACACAGCCAGTGAGCCAAGCTGGGAATCTAACCTGGGACCCTGGATCTGTGAAGCAACTGTGCTAATCACTGGGCTACCGTGCTGCCCCTATAGCAATGTACCAACTATCTCACTGGATACTTACTTGAATAATCGATGATGACTTGCATCGGGACCCGAGCACCTGCCATCCACCATCTCCCACAACTTACTCAATAGCACTCCTTTAATGGTTGTTTTCCTGTGTTGCTCTCTCACATCCATTTAGTGAATAATAGCTGATTCTGGGGTGCTTCTTGTATCCTTCACAGGAAAACTGCCACAAGATAAATGTTCAGTTCATTTTCCATAGCAGACTAATTTTCTCGGAGCCAACCATATTTTGCTTTTAATATTTGGGACAATTTTCTTTGTTTTGAGTAGCTTCATCGTGAACATTAACGTTCCCATATTAATATTTCAGTCCTGCTTTGATATTGCTGTTATATCCTTTCCGATCCTCCAGCCTGTTAACTGTCTGTCCCAATTACATGTTTATTGTTTAAGTTGCATGTTATCTTTAAAAGATTAATCTTTTTATAATTAAAAACAAATAATGCAATGTTTTGAATTTAAGGGGCAATGTATCATACACAGTCCACCTATCCTGCAGATCTAATGGTTTGTGGGTGTGAGACTACCGCAGACACGCGGGGAATGTACAAACACCACAAATTCAGCATTTGTAACCAGCGCGCCACCGTGATGCCCCATTTAACCGATTAAGTTAAACTGGATATTGTATCTTTCTGCTGTTTTTTTTTCTGCCTTGTCGTGGTGGGGCTACTCTATGCATTCCGAAATCCCCCTAAACGTGTGGCACAAACATTTCACTGACTTATCCATTACACTAATTTTCCCATTCATTTTAACCAGCTCCGCATTCAAACCCTCACAACTCCTCTCATTTAAATTTCAAAACATAGCCTCAAACAGTGTTCTTCCCCTCACAATAAAGATAAAATTGAATCAAAAAATGTTCACTGCTACCGAGTTGCCTCTTTCACTGAGATGTTTAATTATTTCCGACTAATGCCAGTTCCAGCAGAGCGCACACTCCAGTTGGATTCAGAATATAATATTCAAAGAATCTGTGACGAAGATTTTCAATGAACCGTTCTTTTAAGTCTGCCTTTACGATTCTGAATGTTACTTGTTAATACAAGTTTCTGTCTCCATGCTTATCGCTGTGTCTTTCTCTTAAGCTTCAATTCTCTTTTACTTTATGCTGCATTCTGCACTGTGGTTATTATTTGGGGACGTTGTACCAGACACCCCCAACTGAATCATTGCCTTAATCACTTCTCATCTCCCAACAAACCATTTTCATCTATTGGTCTTCTGAACTTAGATCGTCACTCTCCAATAATAATAGCTTATTGTCACATGTGGGCATCAAATAAGTTACTGCGAAATGCCCCTTGCCGCCATATTCCGGCGCCTGTTTGGGGAGTCCGGTATGTGAATTGAATCCATGCTGCTGGATTGTTCTGCATTACAAACTAGCTATTTAGCCCGGTGTGCTAAACAAGGCTCTCTTCGCTGGTGATATCATCAGTAACCAGCATAACCACTCCTTAAACTTATTCCTCCTTTATTTACAGAAAACTCATCCTTCACTCTTCAATAGTCTGGCCAAAATCATTGCCCTCTTCCCACCGTTTCTCGATAATGGCTATCGAATGTTGATTCTGTATTGCCAGTCCGCTCTCAGTTCATCTGCTTTATTTCACATCTTCGGTCCATTCAGTTGCAGATATTTTATTTATATCCTTTTATTCTTCTTCATAACCTGTAGTCCCTCCTGTTAATTTGACCTCCCAATGCCTTGTTTTCATGGTCAGTGTTTCATTTCTCCCAACAATACCTCTCTCCCTCTTGCCTGGTCTCTGATTTACCGCCTGATCCAAAATTCGATGGGTTGCCAACATTGTTTCGTTTTAAATCCTCCTATCTCCCCTAGTTATGCGGTTCACAAGAATTCCGATCCCAACATGGTCCGCGTATACAAAGTTTGAATGGTACAAATTACAAAATCTCCAGTCAAGTTGTCAACGTCCCAGGTTTCGTCATTCATTTCTCCTGGAACATTATTTGATCCAGGTACCATGTCTGTAATTTCCAACAAGTCAGGGACCGTCTGCCGTGCAATGATGTTGCGTGTGTTAGCTTCCGATCAGAAGGCATTACACTTTCAATTATATGTTCTGCCGGCGGGGTTGGCATTAATCCCAATCTCAGTCAAACCAGTAGCCCGGACTGAGTTGCATTGTCCCATTAGATAAAATAAATACCCATGAATAACTTATTTAAGCATGCACCAATTTGTTAATTTGTCATCAGTGACATATATATTGTCGTTACGAACCAACAAGTTCATTTAAACCTGGATAATGAGGAGCGGCGCAGAATCCCGAACAAGCATCTCCTTCTGCAGCTGGTAAATGGAATGGCAGACTGCCAGGAAGCCCTCCAGAATCAAAGCATCACACTGTGCAGGGAGTGTATCAGGGAAAAGTTCCAACAGAGCATCTCAAGGAGTTAAAAGTGCGTCGCTCACATTTGTACACATTTCATTAGTTGTAACACACATTTCATTAGTAGTCTTTACTCGAAAACGTGTTTCTTTTTGGAAAATAAATTTACAGTACCCAATTATTATTTTTTCCAAGGGGAAATTTAGCGTCGACAATCCACCTCTGCTGCACATCTTTGGTGTGTGGGAGTGAAACCCAGGTAGACACGGGGAGAATGTGCAAACTACAGACGGACAGTGACCCACGGCTGGGATTCGAAACCGCGTTCTCAGCGCCCTATGCTGTAGTGCTAACCAGTGTGCCACGTGCCACCCCTGAAAACGTGTTTCTGATCGATTTCAGTTATCCAGACAAAAATGTTGTGAACCATCATAAAGAGGTTTTGTTCAAATTCATGTTGCCTTCTAGTGGATTCAGAGCTCAATTTTGACCAGTGTGAAATTATATGTAGCTTCCGAATTCACTTAATGTGCAGATTTATTGGTAAAGCAATTTCTCTTTCCCACAAGCCTGACAAATTATTTGCGAATAATTGCAGAACTGTTAGTTTATATATTTGCTCGATCAGGGAGAATGTTTCAGATTGTGATCGTCGGACCATCGAACGGTTCTGAAAACAATGTAAATTTGGTAGAAGATGAACCTTTCCATTTTGATGAGAAAAATTAAAACAGCTAAACCCACTCCTATTTCCTATTTTTTCTGGCACCGTTTAGAAACGTCACGATTTCAGTGCCAAATATTTTTCTTTTTAATTAATGTCACTGAAATTTAAACAAATTCATATCGAAAAATGTGCAACACAACAGAATAGTGCTGCACGCATCACAGTTTACAAGCAATAACATGAACCCCAATAGATGAAATATAACATGAAGCAAGAAACAATGCCAGTCCCTCCCACACATAGATAACAGTGACCAGACCTTTAAGGTGCAGAATAACAGGCCACTATATACCCACTCCCCGTGAACCTGACCTTTTCGATGTATAGGAATTGCATTCAACCACCCAGCCATTTGTGCGTCACTGGCTGGCGTCACTTGTCTCAAGGTTAACCACATCCATCACCGGGCCAGCAGCGATACGATTGTCAATGTAATCATCCCGCCCCGTCCTCAACACCAGCTAGTCCCACACGACACACACAACATAGGCACGTTTTCAACTCAACCTTCAGGAGTGCCGAAGTGCTGCGGAAAAAACCCACCAAAAAACAGCAGCTTGGGAAAGAAACAGAAAATGTGCGTGTGGTGAGCAGGATCTCCAAAACACAGCTCACACTTATCTTCGACCCCATCAAAAAATCAGCTGAACCGGAACACGGTGATGTGCGCCCTAAACACAAACTTGAAACATACATAGATACATCGATAAAGAGAAGATAGGAGCAGGAGGAGGTGTTTTAGACGTTCGAGCCTGCTCCGCCATTCATCACGATCATTGCTGATCATCCAACTGAATAGCCTAATCCTGCTTTCTCGCCATAGGCTTTGATCCCATTCTCCCAAGTGCTATCCAGCCGCCTCTTGAATATATTCAAAGTTTTAGCATCAACTACTTCCTGTGGTAATTAATTCCACAGTTTCACCACTCTTTGTGTGAAGACATATCTCCTTATCTCTGTCTGAAATGGTTTACCATGCATCCTCAGACTGTGACCCCTGGTTCTGGACACACTCATCACTGGTGACATCTTCCCTGCATCTACTCTGTCTGGTCTTGTTAGAATTTTAAAAGTCTCTATGAGATCCACCCTCATTCTTCTGAACTCCAGCCAGAACAATCCCAATCTATTCATCTCTCCTCATATGACAGTCCCGCCATCCCTGGAATCAATCTGGTAAACAATCGCTGCACTCCCTCGAGAGCAAAAGCACCCATCCTCAGAGAAGGAGACCAAAACTGCTTAGAATACTCCGTGTGGCTTCATCAATGCCCTGTACAAATGCAGCAACACATCGCTGCTTCCATAATCGAAACCTATTAAAATGAAGGCCAACATACCATTAGCCTTTTTTTTACCGCCTGTATGATTACCTTCAGCGAATGGTGTGCAAACACAGCCACATCCCGCTGTACACTCCGCTCTCCCAATTTACAACCATTCAGGTTGTAATCTGCCTCCCTGTGTTTGCTTCTAAAGTGAATAACCTCACAAGTATCGAAATTATACGACATCTGCCATTGATTTGTTCAGTCGTCAAACTGTCCAGATCATTCTGTAGGATCCCTGCATCCTCGTCACAATTCACCCTCCCATATAACTTGTTATCATCTGAACATTTTGAGATGTTACATTCTATTCCCTCATCCAAATCATTAATAGATATTGTGAATAGCAGGCTCCCCAGCACCAACACCTCTGGTACCCTACGAGTTACTACCTGCCAATTTGAAAATGACCCATTAATTCAATTTCTTTGTTTTCTCTCTGCCAGCCAGTTTTCCATCTACTTCAAGACATTTCCTCCACTCCCATGCACTTTAACTTTGCACCATAATCTTGAAAGTCCAAATATTCCACATCGACTAGATCCCCCTTGTCAACTGTGCTGGTTGCATCTTCAAAAAATTCCAACAGATTTGTCAAGCATGATTTTCCCTTCATAAATCCATCCTGTTGCGCTATAAAGTCCTTGATAATGTATTCAAGTTTTTCCCCACTACCGATGTTTGGTTTACTGGTGTATAATTTCCGGCATTCTCTCTACCTCCCTTTTTGAATATCAGGGTGTCGTGAGCTAGCCTGCAATCTGTAGGAACAGTTCCAGACTCTATAGAATTAGGTAACTTGACGACCAATGCATCCACAATTTCCTGAGCCACCTCCTTAAGCACTCTAGGATGCAGGTTCTCAGGCCCTGGTGATTTATCCGCCTTTACTGCCATCAATTTTCCCAGAACCATTTCTCTTCTAATGTCAATCTCCCTCAATGCTTCCATCTCACTAAACCTTTCATTCTCCAAAGTTTCTGGTGACTGATTTTTGTTCTCTTTTGCGAAGACAGAACCAGAACATGTGTTCAATTGCTCAGCCATTTCTTTGTCACTCATTATGCATTCCCCTGTTTCTGCCTGTCTGGGGTCCATATTTCTTTTTACCAATCTCTTCCTCGTCACATATATATATAGTATCTCTTAGTGTCAGTCTTCATGCTCGCTGCAAGTTTCCATTCGTACTGAACATTCTGCTTTTTAATCAATCCCTCTGTCCTTCTTTTCTGAATTCTAAACTGCTCCCAAACCGCAGACTAATTTCTTGGCCAAGCTGTATGCTGCTTCCTTGTATCGGGTATTATTTCTGATTTCCTTTGTAAGCCATGGATTGGCCTGCTTACCCAATTTAGTTTTGTGCCAGACAGTAATGAACAGTTGCTGTAGTCGCCCTATGTCAAATGATGTGCGGGTTAGGTGGTTTGGACATGCTAAATTGCCCGCCGTGTCCTAAAAAAGTAAGGTTGGGGGGGGGGGGGGGTTTGTTGGGTTACGGGTATAGGGTGGATACGTGGGTTTGAGTAGGGTGATCATTGCTCGGCACAACATCGAGGGCTGAAGGGCCTGTTCTGTGCTGTACTGTTCTATGTTCCATGTTCTATGTGTTCCTTGAATGTTTGCCATGGTCTATCCAGTTCCATTCCTTTAAGTAGCTCTCCCAATCCCTCTCCCTCACGCCTCATATCTTCATAACTCCCGTTGTCAAGACTCAGCACCCTAGTCTCCGAACCAACTTCTTCACTCTCCATCTTGTAAAAAAAATCAATCATGTTATGGTCTCTCAACACCAAAGAGTCTCGAACAGCCAGATTGCCAATGACTCCCTTCTCATTACACAGTACCCAGTCAAAGATGGCCTGCTCTCTAGTTGGTTCCTCCATATATTGGTCAAGGACACCATCCCGTAGACACTCCAGGAATTCCTTTTCTCCTGCATTGTGGCTTATTTGATTTGTCCATTCTGTGTGAGGATTAAAATAATCCATGATCACAGATATTCCCTTGTTTCATGCATCTGTAAGTTCTTGTTTAATGCCATTCCCAATCTCACCACTGTTTTTCTTGCACCCAATATTTTTCTCTACTGCCCTGTTTGAATTTTGCCCTTGGTTTCTCCACCGATCACTTTTCATCTTCACCTTTCTACCTTTTGCTTTTGTCCTTGCTCCCTCTTTCTCTGTCTCCTTTAATTGGTTCCCATCCCCCTGCCACTAATATCTTTTGAAGCTTGGTATTTCTCAACTGTACCCATACAGATTCCACATTGTCAGAGCTAATATTCTTTCGCACTACTGTGTTAATTTCGTCTTTAACCAGCAGCGGCACGCCGCCATCTTTTCATTTATGCCTGTCCTTCCTAAATACTGAAAACACTGGGACATTCAGATCCCATCCCTGTTCCCCTTGCAACCATGTCATATCCATTGATTTATATCTTTGTGGTTAGTTAATCCAATTACAAAACAGGGGTTGTTTAGCACAGGGCTAAATCGCTGGCTTTGAAAGCAAACCAAGGCAGGCCGGCAGCACGGTTCGATTCTCATCATCCCGCAACAGGCGCCGAAATGTGGCGACTAGGGGCTTGTCACAGTAACTTCATTTGAAGCCTACTTGTGACAATTAACGATTTTCATTTTTTGCATTTTCATTTCATGGCGAATGTTTCGTGCCTTAAGGTACAGAGGCTTGAAGTTTGTCTTTTTTACAATGTTTTTCTTGCTCCCAATATGTTTCTCTACTGCCCTGTTTGAATTTTACCCTCGGTTTCTTCACCTATCACTTTCTTCTTCACTATTCTACCTTTTGTTTCTGTCCTGGCTCACTCTTTCTCTGTCTCCTTGAATAGCTTCCCATCCCCTGGCAATATTAGTTTAATCCCTCTCCAACTGCTCTAGGAATTAGCCCCCTGGGATCTCAGTCCCAGTCATGCCCACGTATAACACGTCCAGTTTGTGCAGATCCTACAACCCCCCAAACCAGTCCCAATGTCCCAGAAATCTGACATTCTCACCCTGAAAGCATCTCTTCAGCCACGTATGCATCCTGTATATCCTGTTATTTCTACTCTGACTAGCACGTGGCACCGGAAGTAATCCAGAGAACACTACATTTGAGGACCTATTCCTTAACTTCCATCCTAATTCCCAATATTCTGCATTTAGGGCCTCACCCTTTTCATCCACGGTAGCATATTGGTTAGCATAAATGCTTCACAGCTCCAGGGTCCCAAGTTCGATTCCCGGCTGGGTCATTGTCTGTGTGGAGTCTGCACGTCCTCCCCGTGTGTGCGTGGGTTTCCTCCGGGTGCTCCGGTTTCCCCCCACAGTCCAAAGATGTGCGGGTTAGGTGGATTGGCCATGCTAAATTGCCCGTAGTGTCCTAAAAAGTAAGGCTAAAGGGGGGGGGGGTTGTTGGGTTACGGGTATAGGGTGGATACGTGGGTTTGAGTAGGGTGATCATTGCTCGGCACAACATCGAGGACCGAAGGGCCTGTTCTCTGCTGTACTGTTCTATGTTCTATGTTCAATGTTCTAAACCAATTTCGTTTCGGTGGGGACCTGGGTTACGGGGATATCGTAGAGGTCTGGGCCTAAGTAGTGTGCTCTTTGCAAGGGAAGGCGGAGACTCGATACGCCGAACGACCGCCTTCCACACTGTACATTCAATATTCTAAGATCACTGATTGCAGACAATACCATGTCTAATTTCTTTTTCACTGTGACGGATCCCAGACTGACTAATTCCTTCTGTCTGTGAGTACTCGGTGCCATGACTAATCCTGCTTCTCAGTTACCAGCCCCTACACTGTCTAATTAACTCAATGTTCTAAACCCATTTCGTTTTGGTGGGGACCAGGGTTACGGGGATATCGTAGAGGTCTGGGCCTAAGTAGTGTGCTCTTTCCAAGGGACGGCGGAGACTCGATGCGCCAACGACCGCATTCCACACTGTACATTCAATATTCTATGATCACTGATTGCAGACAATACCATGACTAATTTCTTTTTCAGTGTGACGGATCCCAGACTGACTAATTCCTCCTGTCTGTGACTACTCGGTGCCATGAATAATCCTGCTTCCCAGTTACCAGCACCTACCCTGTCTAATTAACCACTATGGTGGTTAATGCCCTATCCCTGTGAACAGCCCCTACCATAATTAATTCCTCCTGCCTGTGAACTTACCATCCCATGACTAATTCCTATCCAATGCGATCAGCCCCTAAACTGACTAATTCTAATTTCCCCTGTGAACAGTCCCGACAATGTCTAATTCCCCTGCCAGTGAACAGCACCCACCCTGAATAATTACCCTCCCTATGAACAGCCCCTACCCTGACTAATTCCCCTGCCTGTGAACAACCCCCACCCTGACTAATTCTCCAGCCAGTGAACAACCCCTACTCTGACTAATTCCCCTGCCAGCGAACAGCCCCAACCTGACTAATACCCCTCCCTGTGAACAGCCCCTACCCTGACTAATCCCCCCTCCCTGTAAACAGTCCCTACCCTGACTAATTCCCCTGCCAGTAAACAGCCCCTACCCTGACTAACCCCCTCCCTGTGAACAGCCCACACCCTGACTAATCCCCCTGCCTCTGAAGAGCCCCTACTCTGACTAATCCCAACCTGTGAACAGCCCCTACCCTGAATAATTCCCCTGCCAATGAACAGCCCTTACCCTGACTAATCCCCCTCCGTGTGAACAGCCCCTACCCTGACGAATACACCTCCCAGTGAACAGCCACTACCCTGTCTAATTCCCCTGCCATTGAACAGCCCCCACTCAGACTAACCCCCCTCCCAGTGAACAGCCGCCACCCTGACTAATTCCCCTGCCAGTGAACAGCCCCCACCCTGACTAATCCCCCCTCCCCGTGAACAGTCCCTACCCTGACTAATTCCCCGGCAAGTGAACAGCCCCTACACCGACTAATTCCCCCTTCCTGTGTACAGCCCCAATCCTGACTAATCCCTCTGCCAGCCAACAGCTCCTTCCCTGACTATTTCCCTTGCCAGTGGACAGTCCCTAACCTGACTAATTCCCGTCCATGTGAACAGCCCCAACCCTGACTAATCCCCCTTCCAGTGAACAGTCCCTAACTTGACTAATCCCCTCTCCCTGTCAACAGCCCCCTCCCTGACGAAACCCTCTTCAGTGAACAGCCCCTAACCTGACTAGGTCCCCTGCCAGTGACCAGTACCTGACCTAACTAATCCCCCTTCCAATGAACAGCCCCTACCCTGACTAACCCCCATCCCTGTGAACAGCCCCTATCCTGACTAATCCCTCTGCCAGTGAACAGCCCCTACCCTGACTATTTCCCCTGCCAGTGAACAGCCGCGACCCTGACTATTTCCCCTGCCAGTGGACAGTCCCTACCCAAACTATTTCCCCTGCCAGTGAACAGCCGATACCCTGACTACTCCCCCTGCCTGTGAAAAGTCCCTACCCTGACTAATTCCCCCTCCCCGTGAACAGCCCCCACCCTGACTAATTCCCCTGTCTGTGAACAGCCCCTACCCTGACTAATCCCCCTTCCAATGAACAGCCCCTACCCTGACTAATCCCCCCTCACTGTGAACAGCCCCACCCTGACTAACTCCCTCCCTGTGAACAGCCCCTATCCTGAATAATCCCTCTGCCAGTGAACAGCCCCTACCCTGACTATTTCCCCTGCCAGTGGACAGTCCCTACCCTGACTAATTCCCCTGCTAGTGAACAGCCCCTTCACTGACTATTTCCCCTGCCAGTGGACAGTCCCTACCCTGACTAATTCCACTGCCAGTGAACAGCCGCGACCCTGACTATTTCCCCTGCCAGTGGACAGTCCCTACCCTGACTCTTTCCCCTGCCAGTGAACAACCGCTACCCTGACTACTCCCCCTGCCTGTGGACAGTCCCTACCCTGACTATTTCCCCTGCCAGTGAACAACCGCTACCCTGACTACTCCCCCTGCCTGTGAAAAGTCCCTACACAGTCGAATTCCTATTCTTGTTACCAGCACCTACGCTGACGAATTCCACCCCTGCGTTGAACTCCTACGAGTTTAGCAGTTCTACGATTTTCAGGCGTTGTCAACTTCTTGGGCAAATTCATACTTTTTCTATCAACGAGGACAACGGCTCTTTGAAACTCGATCATTATTCCACCTTTTTCGAATGGACAAGTGGTCATCAAACAGAGTGGCTTGACTTTAACTCGCAATTAACGACTGCACCTATGTTAGAATATTTTCATTCAAAGATGAAGACGGAAACTCGACTGATGCGAGTCAGGAGAAAATAGGAGCAACACTGTTGCAAGAAGTGATAGTTCATCTTACGTTCATGTTGCAAATGCATCTATTATATTACGATGACACCAACAGAATGTCGATATGCTCAAATTGAAAAAGAGTGTCTTCGACTATTTACATGCGTATTTGCCACCTCGCTGGTGATGGCCTCTCGTTTTGGAAGGGGGTAGTGTTCGCTAATGATGTTCTTGTTGAGGTCCTTGGGGTCTATACGTATCTGAAGATCAGCTGACGGTTTCTTCACGCAAGCGATAGAACTGAGCCAGTCAGTCGGTTCAGTGACTCTTGAAATTATTTCCCAATTCTATTTCTCTGAGTGGAGCAGGAATTCACTGAGGAGGATGTACCAAAGGTTTTACATCAGTCCTGAGCAAGATCTTGTACTTGAATGGAAGTGTATCCATGTCTTTAAAGGTACCTCCACTGAAATTCTATGATTCTATGAATAAATATTCTCTTTCTTTTTATACTTTTAGAGTACCCAATTCATTTTTTTCAATTAAGGGGCAATTTAGCGCGGCCAATCCACCTAGGTAGCACATTTTTGGATTGTGGGGGGCGAAACCCACGCAAACACGAGGACAATGTGTAAACTCCACACGGACTCCAGAGCTGGGATCGAACCTGGGACCTCGGCGCCATGAGGCCACGTGCTGACACACTGCGCCACCGTGCTGCCCTCTAAATGTTCTCTTTTGAGGGACGAGTCATTTTATAGCCTCCTATTAATGGCGAAAATGGTTGAAATGGTCCTTGTTTAATGTCGTATATTGTTTTAATAATATTTGTTTTCTTGTGTGTATAATGTTCAAATGGTCCCTATTTAATATAAGAAACTGGTTAAACGGCCATTTTTTCGGGGAGAGCACTATTTATATTGGCTCTTTAATGAATGACTCTTTTGGGTCCTAAGGGGCTGGTTTAGCTCACTGGGCTAAATTTCGATTCCCGTACCAGCCTCCCCGGAATGTGGCGACTAGCGGCTTTTCACAGCAACTTAATTGAAGCCTACTCGTGACAAGAAGCGATTTTCATTTCCTTTTTAAATAATCTGTGTTGACTCTATGTCACAATTTAAATGTTCTCCGTTTAATGTAGGTCCAGGACACTATTTTAGTTCTCTTTGCTGAGTGGAGGACACTTTTTCAATAATCTGTTTTTCATGTCGGACTGTATTTAAATAGACGCAGTTTAATGCGGAAACTGTGTTTAGTGGTCTATTTAATGTGTGACAATGTTTACATGACCTCACATTGGTTAAGTAGTTTATATTTAATATTGTACACGGCTTAAATAGTATCTGTTAAATTCAGGACACTGCTTAAATAACCTATTTTTAAAAGGCATTTTTTTTATGTTGGACTCCACTTCATGTCGGACAGTCATTCAAAGGTATTTTTTTCAAATCCGTTCATGGGATGCGGGCGTTGTAGCCAATTCTAAATTTTGGAGCAGTTCATAGTCAACAACATTGCTGTGGGTCTGAAGTCACATGTAGGCCAGAACAGGTAAAGACGGCAGATTTCCTCCCGAAAGGACATTTGGGTACCAGATTGAATTTCCGACAAGAGACAATTGTTTCATGGTCTCCATCAGTCTTTCAATTAATTCCAATTTCACAATCTGCCATGGTGGGACTTGAACCTGCTCCCCCAGTGCATTACTTAGTGTCTCTGAGTCTTTGGTTAACTAGTCCAATGAAAATACCACTGCGCCACCCCCTCCTCTCTACAACTATTCCTGATCCATTTTGTCACTAACCAAATCTCCTCCCCATCCTCTATTTGCCTTCCGCACCCAGTGACAGTCATTCCCATTTCTCCCAACCCTTTCTAAACACACTGATAATCTTCCTTAGCCCCTCATTCCCTCCCCACCCATTGACATGATTTAAGTTCCCTTGACCCCTGTCACCGCCGCTTTCCTATACACTGAAACACCATCTGCACTCACTGGAAATTCCCCTCACTATTCTGCGCCCTCCGACCGTTCAAAGTATCTTGTAGCTATATTAATCCACCTGTGACGTATAAAACCCCTTCCACTCCAGAGCGAATGTCGTTCCGTCCGCGAAAACCATTCCCAGTCCTCTTATACCTTTCGCGGTAACGTAGAACACCGCACGGTGTTCGGAATCCCATCATGGCGACTAGACACTCTTCACGGGGTCCTGAACCCCTCCAGGCCGCGTCAGGACGCTAAATGGTGCCCCGTACCTCTCCATGGCGCCTGGAGAACCTTCACGGTGCCCTGAAACCCCCATGGTGCCGAGTCCCTTCACGGTGCCCTGAACCCCCCATGGTGCCGAGTCCCTTCACGGTGTCCTGAACCCCTCCATGGTGCCGAGTCCCTTCACGGAGCCCTGTACCCCCCATGGTGCCGAGACCCTTCACGGTGCCCTGAACCCCCCATGGTGCCGAGTCCTTTCACGGTGCCCTGAAACCCTCCTTGGCGCCTGGAGACCCTTCACGGTGCCCTGAACCCCCCACGGCGCCTCGAGACCCTTCACGGTGCCCTGAACCCCTCATGGCGCCTGGAGACCCTCCACGGTGCCCTGAACCCCCCATGGTGCCTGGAATCCCTTCACGGTGCCCTGAACCCCCCATGGTGCCGAGTCCCTTTACGGTGCCCTGAACCCCTCATGGCGCCTGGAATCCCTTCACGGTGCCCTGAACCCCCCATGGCGCCTGGAGACCCTTCACGGTACCCTGAGCCCTCCATGGTGCCGAGTCCCTTCACGGTGCCCTGAACCCCTCATGGTGCCGAGTCCCTTCACGGTGCCCTGAGCCCCTACATGGTGCCTGGAGTCCCTTCACGGTGCCCTGAACCCTCCATGGTGCCGAGACCCTTCACAGTGCCCTGAACCCCCTCCATGGTGCCGAGTCCCTTCACGGTGCCCTGAACCCCCCATGGCGCCTGGAGTCCCTTCACGGTGCCCTGAACCCCCCCCCCCCCCCGATGGTGCCGATACCCTTCACGGTGCCCTGAACCCCCCATGGTGCCGAGTCCCTTCACGGTGCCCTGAACCCTCCATGGCGCCAAGAGACCCTTAACGGTGCCCTGAACCCCTCCATGGTGCCGAGAGACCCTTCACGGTGCCCTGAACCCCCCATGGTGCCGAGTCCCTTCACGGTGCCCTGAATCCCCCATGGTGCCGAGTCCCTTCACGGTGCCCTGAACCCCCCATGGTGCCGAGTCCCTTCACGGTACCCTGAACCCCCCATGGCGCCGAGTCCCTTCACGGTGCCCTGAATCCCCCCCATGGTGCCGAGTCCTTTCACGGTGCCCTGAAACCCTCCTTGGCGCCTGGAGACCCTTCACGGTGCCCTGAACCCCCCACGGCGCCTCGAGACCCTTCACGGTGCCCTGAACCCCTCATGGCGCCTGGAGACCCTCCACGGTGCCCTGAACCCCCCATGGTGCCTGGAATCCCTTCACGGTGCCCTGAACCCCCCATGGTGCCGAGTCCCTTTACGGTGCCCTGAACCCCTCATGGCGCCTGGAATCCCTTCACGGTGCCCTGAACCCCCCATGGTGCCGAGTCCCTTCACGGTGCCCCTGAACCCCTCCATGGCGCCTGGAGTCCCTTCACGGTGCCCTGAACCCTCCATGGTGCCGAGTCCCTTCACGGTGCCCTGAACCCCCCATGGCGCCTGGAGACCCTTCACGGTACCCTGAGCCCTCCATGGTGCCGAGTCCCTTCACGGTGCCCTGAACCCCCCATGGCGCCTGGAGACCCTTCACGGTACCCTGAGCCCTCCATGGTGCCGAGTCCCTTCACGGTGCCCTGAACCCCTCATGGTGCCGAGTCCCTTCACGGTGCCCTGAGCCCCTACATGGTGCCTGGAGTCCCTTCACGGTGCCCTGAACCCTCCATGGTGCCGAGACCCTTCACAGTGCCCTGAACCCCCTCCATGGTGCCGAGTCCCTTCACGGTGCCCTGAACCCCCCATGGCGCCTGGAGTCCCTTCACGGCGCCCTGAACCCCCCCCCCCCCCCCCGATGGTGCCGATACCCTTCACGGTGCCCTGAACCCCCCATGGTGCCGAGTCCCTTCACGGTGCCCTGAACCCTCCATGGCGCCAAGAGACCCTTAACGGTGCCCTGAACCCCTCCATGGTGCCGAGAGACCCTTCACGGTGCCCTGAACCCCCCATGGTGCCGAGTCCCTTCACGGTGCCCTGAATCCCCCATGGTGCCGAGTCCCTTCACGGTGCCCTGAACCCCCCATGGTGCCGAGTCCCTTCACGGTACCCTGAACACCCCATGGCGCCGAGTCCCTTCACGGTGCCCTGAATCCCCCCCATGGTGCCGAGTCCCTTCACGGTGCCCTGAAACCCCCATGGTGCCGAGTCCCTTCACGGTGCCCTGAACCCCCCCCCCCCCCCCCCATGGTGCCGAGTCCCTTCACGGTGCCCTGAACCCTCCATGGTGCCGAGTCCCTTCACGGTGCCCTGAACCCGCCATGGCGCCTGGAGACCCTTCACGGTGCCCTGAACCCCTACATGGCGCCAAGAGACCCTACACGGTGTCTTGAACCCCGTCATGGCGGCTAGAAACCCGTACCGGTGTTCTGAAGCACTCCATGGCGTCTGGACACAATTCACGGTGCCCTGAGCATCTCCATGGCGCCTTGATATAGGTCACGGCGCCTAGGAACCGTCAACAATGCCCGGAAACCTTTTGTGGTGTTCTGAAAACATCTGCGTGCCGTGAAAAATGAAATAAAACCACAGCACCCACTACTACTTTCTCCACACTGTGATCTCCTGCACCAACCCGTGAATTGTTTTCAGCCTCTGAATCACTTTACCATCCTCTTACCCACCCATTAAATCGATTCCCTATTTTCCGACTCAATTGCCGAACTCCAGGACCATTTCCACGGTTACCTCATATCACTTCCAGACCCCAGCTCGTTCTTCATAGCTCAGTATTTGTGAGACATCCATGCATGTAAATGGTCAGGAGCTGATATTGTCGGCCCCCCATCTTATCTCGGACCATTTGTATTGAC
Organism: Scyliorhinus canicula; assembly: GCF_902713615.1. Classification (NCBI taxonomy): domain Eukaryota; kingdom Metazoa; phylum Chordata; class Chondrichthyes; order Carcharhiniformes; family Scyliorhinidae; genus Scyliorhinus; species Scyliorhinus canicula. Next base: position 1,470,774 of record NW_024055717.1, read on the forward strand.
CTCCCCTTCCCTTTATCTGGAATGAACACGTGTGCCAAGGTTCTGTTCCAATTAGGGCAGCACGGTGGCATAGTGGTTAGCACAATTGCTTTACAGCGCCAGGGTTCCAGGTTGATTCCTTGCTTCGGTCACTGTATGTGCGGAGTTTGCATGTTCTGGCTGTGTGCGGGTGGGTTTCCTCCGGGTGCTCTGGTTTCCTCCCACAGTCCAACGATGTGACGGTTCGGTCGATTGGTCATGCTAAATTGCCCTTAGTGTTGGGCTGGGTTATGGGGACAGGCGGAAGGTGTGTGTTTGTGTTGGGTGCTCTTTCCAAGTACTTCTGCGGACTCGATGGGCCAAATGACCTCCTTCTGCACTGTGAATTCTACGAAATCGGAAACATCGCTACTGACAGCCTGATCCTTAGGGTTAACAAGACGTGAAGCAGTGATTGGGAGAAATGGGAATGACTGTCTGCACAAGCGCAATCCCTCCCAACACTCTCACAGGAGAGGTGCTGAATGGATATTTTTCGTTTGTATTCACAGAGGAAAAAGACAATATTGTCGAGGAGAATAATGAGATACAGGCTACTAGATTTGAAGAGCTTGATGTGCATAAAGAGGAGGTGTTAGTAATATTGGAAAGTGTGAAAATAGATAAGTCCCCTGGGTCGGATGGGATTTATCCTTGGATTCTCTGGAAAGCTAGGGATGAGATTGCTGAGCCTTTGGCTTTGATCTTAAAGTCATCTTTGCCTACAAAAATAGTGCCAGAAGACTGGAGGATAGCAAATGGTGTCCCCTTGTTCAAGAAGGTGAGTAGAGACAACCCAGGTAAATATAGACCAGTGAGCCTTACTTCTGTTGTGAGCAAATTATTGGAAAGGTTTATAAGAGATAGGATGTGTAATCATCTGGAAAGGAATAATTTGATTAGAGATAGTCAACACGGTTTTCTGAAGCGTAGGCCGTGCCTCACAAACCTCACTGAGTTCTTTGAGAAGGTGACCAAACAGGCGGATGAGGGTAAAGCAGTTGATGTGGTGTATATGGACTTCAGTAAAGCGTTTGGTAAAGTTCCCCACTGTAGGCTACTGCAGAAAATACAGAGGCATGGGATTCAGGGTAATTTAGCAGTTTGGATCAGAAATTGGCTAGCTGATAGAAGACAAAGATTCGTGGTTGATGGGAAATGGTCAGACTGGAGTCCAGTTACTAGTGGTGTACCACAAGGATATGTTTTGGGGCCACTGCTGTTTGTCATTTTTATAACTGATCTGGAGGAGGGCGTAGAAGGATGGGTGAGTAAATTTGCAGGTTACACTGAAGTCAATGGAGTTCTGCACAGTGCGCAAGGATGTTACAAGTTACATAGATAAGCTGCAGAGCTGGGATGAGAGGTGGCTAATGGAGTTTAATGCAGAAACCTGTGAGGTGATTCATTTCGGAAGGAATAAAAGGAAGACAGGGAACTGGGATAATGGTAAGATTCTTGGTAGTGTGGATGAGCAGAGAGATGTTGGAGTCCATGTACATAGATCCCTGAATGTTGCCACCCAGGTTGAGAGGGTTGTTAGAAGGCGTACGGTGTGTTAGCTTTTATTGTTAGAGGGATTGAGTTTCGGAGCCATGAGGTCATGTTGCAGCTGTACAGAACTCTGGTGCAGCCGCATTTGGTGTATTGCGTACACTTCTGGTCGCCTCATTATTGGAAGGATGTGGAAGCATTGGAAAGGGTACAGAGGAGATTTACCAGAATGTTGCCTGGTAGGGAGGGAAGATCTTACGAAGGAAGGCTGAGGGACTTGAGGCTGGTTTCGTTAGAGAGAAGAAGGTTAACAGGTGACTTAATTGAGACATACAAGATGACAAGAGGGACAAATAGGGTGGACAGTGAGAGCCTTTTCCCTCGGATGGTGATGTCTGGCACGATGGGACATAGCTTTAAATTGAGGGGAGATTGATATAGGACAGATGTCAGAGGTAGGTTCTTTACTCAGAGAGTAGTAAGGGCCTGGAATGCCCTGCCTGCAACAGTAGTGGACTCGCCAACACTAAGGGCATTCAAACGGTCATTGGATTGGCATATGGACGATAAGGGCTATGGGCTTCAGAGAGGTGTTATGGGATTCAGAGAGGTTTTACAGGTCGGCGCAACATCGAGGGCCGAAAGGCCTGTACTGTGCTGTAATGTTCTATGTTCTCTCCCTCCAACTCCTGGCCTGTACAAACGCACACCCTCCCTCCACCTTCTGGCCTGGAGAAAATCCCTCCCTCCAACTCCTGGTCTGTACAAACTTACTTACAACGTCCAGCTCCTGTTCTGGACAAACTCCATCCATCCACATCCTTGACTGAACAAACTCACTCCCTTCTTTCACATCCTGGACTGTATAATCACCCTCCCTCCACCTCCTGGTCCGCAAAAACTCACTCCCTCCCTACACATCCTGATCTGTACAAACTCACTTCCCCCGCCACCTCCTGGTCTGTAATATCTCTCTCGCTCCACACCTTTTGTGTACAAACTCACTCCCTCCACCTACTGGTCTGTACAAACTCACTCCCTCCACCTCCTGGTCTGTACAAACTCAGCTCCTCCACCTACTGGTCTGTACAAACTCACTCCCTCCACCTCCTGGTCTGTACAAACTCAGCTCCTCCACCTACTGGTTGTGTACAATCCCAATCCCTACCTCCCACCCACTCCTTTTCCTGTATAGACTCACACCCGCCCTGTCTCCCACACACCGTGTTCTACAAACTCCTCCCCTCCCTCCTACACACTGACCTGCACAGAATCATTTCCCTCCCACTCTATGATTTAAGGTGACCCTCGATCCCTGTCGACCTCCCAACCTCCCATTTCCTGCCATATACAGATACTGTCTTTCCAACTCTCTGATGATTACATACTTACTCCCTCCCTCAGACTCCCTGGCCAATACGCAACCATTCCCTCCTTCCACTTCCTGTCCTATACAGACTCGCTCCCACCCGCTAGTCTGCGCAGATTCACTCACTCCCTCTATCCCATTTCCTGCCATGATCAATCCTACTCCCTTACTCCCACACTCCGGTCTGTTGACTTTCTCTCTGAACTGCAGAGAAGCTCCATGCGTTGGTTCAGGATGGAGAACACCACCCCCAATATCCAGGAACACAGAGAATAGAACATATATTCAGAGACCTGTTCGCAGCACCCAAAGAATCACAACAGTTTCAGGGAAAGGGAACGTTAACTCAAGGTCCAACAATGTTTGCTCCGAAAGGAGTGCGGTCAATCGTTTCACAGGATATATTACAAAATAGAAATATCGATGTGAAGAATGCAGAGTTTCTGTTCACGTTCAATTTCATCAATTTTACCAGCACCATTTCTCTACTAAACTGATCTTCCTAAGATCTTCCCTCTCACTCAATCTTTCATTCTCCAACATGACTCGTATCTGATCTGTGTCCTCTTTTGTGAAGCCAGAAACAAATTCAGTGTTCAATTGGACAGCCAAGCTTCTGAATCCATCGATGAATCTTTATTTACTGGACTTTCTGGGCATTTCGCTTGTGTTGTACCCTTAGCCCATTGAATTGGTACCGTATTAGCCCAAACAGTTTTCTTTAAAGAGAGAACGGTTAAGAGGTGACTTAATTGAGACATACAAGATGATCGTAGGATTAGATAGGGTGGACAGTGAGAGCCTTTTCCTCAGATGGTAATGTCCAGCACGAGGTGTCATAGCTTTAAATTGAGGGGAGATAAATACAGGACAGATGTCAGAGGTAGGTTATTTACTGAGAGAGTAGAAAGGCCGCGGAATGCCCTGCCTGCAACAGTAGTGGACTCGCCAACACTAAGGGCATTCAAACGGTCATTGGATAGACATATGGATTAGAAGGGAATAGTGTTATGGGCTGTCGAGTGGTTTCACAGGTCGGCGCAGCATCGAGGCCCGAAGGGCCTGTACTGCGCTGTAATGTTCGATGTTCTATGTTCCCAATCCAGAGACCAATAGTTTGCTTGGCCGATCTCTAAGCTTCTTCCTTTGATCGTACACTGTTTCTAAATTCCTTTGGAAGGAACTCGGAGATCCAGTGATATAATAACGGTCAGATGTACCAATTGGCTGTGGAGCTACGAGGCACGGATTCAGAATCAGCGTCATGTACACACTCTCTCTGTGAATCTGCATACCCAAGTGCAGAATATTGGTCATGTGTGCATGTTAGCTGGGGATCTAGGTGTCGCAGTTGTAGAATAAGTGTCACGCTAACTGGGAAACCAGGGGACGCAGTTACAGGCAAAGACCGATGTTCGTAAGCCAGCTGAGGAATAGGCAGACCTACACAGATAATAAGCATCATGTATGATTAGGGCCCCTTCGTACTCTGAGCTTATATAAAGGACATTATTTATAACGTACACTGTAAACTGTCCGTCTGTAATGCTTTACCCAAATATTTAATATTCATCTTACAGTGATGTGGAGATGCCGGCATTGGACTGGGGTGAGCACAATGAGAAGTCTTACACCACCAGGTTAAAGTCCAACAGGTTTGCTTCGTACGGAAAATAATGTCCCAATTGTGAAGAGTGCGCACAATGTCCGGACCTGTACATGGATAGCATGTCTAGATGGCCGTAAACACCAAGATACGAATTCAAAAAACATATATACTCTTACCCTTCCCCAAAATGGCACTTTTTCCAAATATAGAGACGTTTTGATGACCATTTTTACAGGCAGCGTGTGTGTATTTGCATTCTAAGCACAATCTTATTCACGACGGAAAGGTTGTCAGCATTAGGTACACACCAGGCGGAACAGTAGCGAGATTCGCTACTGATCCCTTTAAATTATTCGCCTAAACAGCTGTGTGGGGATCGTTTTGTTAAAGGCGACATTCATGGAAATAAGGCACCATACAGGAAAAAATATTTTCCAATGACATCACCAGGAAGCAGACACGTCTGCTCGTGTGATTATAAACGGAACATAACTTCGTGATTAGATAGAGAAGAGATCAACACCAGCATTCTGACCGTGACTCTGGCAGACCCCAGTGGAGATGCAGAAAGGTCTGCTCTTGGTGCTCGTACCTCTAGTGCTGACTCAGCACAATGCGACTGGAGCGATCTCGGATATGAAAGGAAGTAAGAATATGTAAATTGCACCAATGCTAAAACAGCTGGAGTTCATGCTGATTAATTTTAAATCGATTGTATTTTCTTTGAGTGTAATTGTTTGAGTGGTTAAGGGAGTGGATTGTCAGATTCTTAAACAAATTGCAGAATTCAGTCTAAACAATCTCCTTTAGTAATTCCGTGGTGGTTTAGTCTCTATCTGAGTGCTTCGTGGCGGTTGTTGGTGTTGGGAGCTGATCCACACAGGCCAACAATGAAAACACAAATGACTGGGCGGGGTCACGTTGCTCTCTCTCAATTAGACCATTGATCCGCATAGAAAACCCGAAAATTGTCCTCATTGCATAATTCACACTTGATGCTCCCGATGCTCAAATGAGGAGAGATTGACTAGGTTAGGATTGTTCTCGCCGGAGTTCAGAACACTTTCGGGGATCCCAGAGAGACTTTTCGAATTCAAACAGGACTAGACAGAGTAGGTGCAGGGAAGATGTTCCCGATGGTAGTTGTGTCATGAACCAGGGGTCACAGTCTGTGGATTCAGGGTAAACCATTTCGGACAGGGATGAGGATACACTTCTTCACACAGACAGTGGTCACCCTGTGGAATTCATTATCACATGAAATAATTTATGCTAAATCATTGAATATATTTAAGAGACGGCTACATGTACAACTTGGGGCGAATGGGATCAAAGGTCGGACAGTCAATGTGGTGTACATGGATGGCTCTCAGGCATTTGATAAGGTTCTCCATGGTATGCTCATTCAGAAAGTTAGCGAGCGTGGGTGCAGGGAGATTTGGATCACTGGATACAGAATTGGCTTGCCGAAAAAAGATAGTGAGTGGAAGTGGTTGGAAAGTATTTCGCCTGGAGGTCGATGACCAGTGATGTCCCGCAACTATCTGTTCTGGAACGTCTGCTCTATGCGATTTTTATCAATTGCTTGGATGAGGAGGTGGAGGGGTCGGTTTGTAAGTTTGCCGATGACTCGAAGGTTGGGGGAGTTGTAGATAGTGTTGAGGGTTGTTGCAGGTTACTGCGCGACATATACAGGATGCGGAGCAGGGCTCAGAAGTGGCAGTTGGAATTCAACCTTGGTCAATGTGACGTGATTCATTTTGGACAATCGAATTTGAATGCTGAATACAGAGTTAAAGGCAGGATTCTTGGAAGTGTGAAGAAACAGAGGGATCTTGGGGTCCACTAACATCGATTATAAAAGTTGCCACCCAGGTTGATAGGGTTATTAAGAAGGCATGTTGACGAATGGTGTGTTGAATTTCATTAACAGAGGGATTGAGTTTAAGACCCATTAGGTTTTGAGGCAGCTTCATAAAATTGTAGTTAGACCACACTTGGAATATTGTGTCCAGTTCTGGTCGCCTCATTATTGGAAAGATGTGGATGCTTTGGAGAGGGAACAGAGGGGATTTACCTCGATGCTCAATCGGTCAGAAGGTGAACACATTGAGGGAGATCCAGGGAATAGGGCCAGTGAGGCGCTGAGGAAGGGAAGACAGGGAGATGTTTGCTAAAAACAGCGCGTCTGGTGGCCTGAAGTGAATTTGTTTTAATGCAAGAAGTATTACGGGTAAGGCAGATGAACATAGAGCTTGGATTAATATTGTAACTATGATGTTGTTGCCATTACAGATATCTGGTTCAGGGAAGGACAGGATTGGGAGTTAAACGTTCCAGGATTTGGATGTTTCAGGCGGGATAGAGCGGGATGTAAAAAGGGTCGAGGAGTTGTGCTACTGGTTCGGGCGAAAATGACCGCTGTCCTACGGGAGGATACCTTGGAGGGCAGCGAGGCTATATGGGTAGAGGTCAGGAATAAGAAGGGCGCAGTCAAAATGTCGGGGCTTTACTACAGGCCTCCCAACAGCCAGCGGGAGATAGAGGAGCAGGTAGGTACACATATTTTGGAAAGGAGCAAAAACAACAGAGATGTTGTAATGGGAGACTTAAACTTCACCAATATTAACTGGGACTCACTTAGTGCTAGTGGTTTAGACGGGGCAGAGTTTGCAAGGAACATCCAGGTGGGCTTCTTAAAACAATATATAAACAGTCCGACAGCGGAAGGGGTGTACTGGACCTGGTATTGGGGAATGAACCCGGCCAGGTGGTAGAAGTTTCAATATGGGAGCATTTCGGGAACAGTGACACCAATTCAGTATTTTAACGTGCTGGTAGACAAGGATAAGAGTGGTCCTATATTGAATGTGCTACATTGGTGGAATGCTAACGATAACAATATTAAGTGGGAACTGATTAACCTAGATCGGGGCGGATGTTTGAGGGTAAAACAACATCTGACATGTGGGAGCCTTTCAAATGTCAGTTGAATGGAATTCAGTGCCGCCATGTTGCTGTGAGGAAGAAGGATAAATGCGGCAATTTTCGGGAACCTTGGATAACGAGAAATATTGTAGGCCTCGTCAAAATGAAAAAGGAGGCATTTGTCAGGGCTAGAAGGCTGGGAACAGAGTAAGTCTGTGTGGAATATAATGAAAGTATGAAGGACCTTAAGCAAGGAGTCAGGAAAACTAGAAAGGGTCAAGAAAAGACATTCGCAAATAGGGGTAAGGAAAATCCCAAGGATTTTTACACGTGGATAAAAAGCAAGAGGTTGGCCAGGGAAAGGGTTGGCCCACAGAAGGATAGGCAAGGGAATCTATGTGTGGAGCCAGAGGAAATGGGCGATGTCCGAAATGAATACTTTGGATCAGTATTCGCCAAAGATAATAAATTGGTGGATGTTGAGTCTGGAGAAGGGTGTGTAGATAGCATGTGTCACATTGAGATCCAAAAAGACGAGGTGTTGGACGTCTTAAAAATATTAGGGTAGACAAGTTCCCAGGCCCTGATGGGATCTATCCCAGAAAGCTGAAGGAGGCTAGAGAGGAAATTGCTGAGGCCTTGACAGAAGTCTTGGATAATCACTGTCCTCAGGTGATATCCCCGAGGGCTGGAGAATAGCCAATGTTGTCCCTTTGTTTAAAAAAGGTAGCAAGGATAAAGCAGGGAACTACAGGCCGGTGAGCCTTACGTCAGTGGTCGTGAAATTAATGGAAAATTCTTCGAGATATGACCTACTCCCACTTGGAAGCAAATGGACGTAACAGTGAGAAGCTGCATGGTTTTGTGAAGGGGGTCATGTCTCACTACTTTCATCAAGTTTTTCGATGAGGTCACAATGATGAGTGATGCAGGTAGGGCAGTGCATGTTGTCTATATGGACTTGAGTCAGGTCTTGAAAAGGTACCTAATGGTAGACTGGTGCAAACGGTGAAGTCACACGGGATCAGGGGTGATCTGGCAAGGTGGATTTAGAACTGGCTAGGTCATAGAAGGCAGAGAGTAGCAATGGAAGAGTGCTTTTCTAATTGGAGGGCTGTGGCAAGTGGTGTTCCACAGGCATCAGTGCTGGGACCTTTGCTGTTCGTAGTATATATAAATAATTTGGAGGCAAATTAGGCTCTGTAGGTTTGCAGGCGACACAAAGTTTGGTGGAATTGCGGATAGCGTTGAGGACTGTCAGAGGATACAGCAGCACTTAGATGGTTTGGAAACTTGGGCGGAGAGATGGCAGATGGAGTTTAATCCGGACAAATGTGGGGTAATGCATTTTGGAAGGTCTAATGCAGGTCAAGAATAGAGAGTGAATGGTAGAAGCCTCAAGAGTATTGATCTAGATGTACATGTCCACAGGTCACTGAAAGGGAAGGGGCAACACAGATGGAGAACGTAGTCAAGAAAGGAAACGGCATGCTTGCTTTCATTGGCCGTGACTTTGAATATTAGAATTGGCAAGTCATGTTGAAGCTGTGTAGAACATAATGAGGCTACACTTGGAGTATAGTGTTCAATTCTGGTCGCCACACTACCAGAAGGATGTGGAGGATTTCGTGAGGATGCAGAAATTTACCAGGATGTTGCCTGGCATATGGGGCATTAGCTTTGAGGAGCGGTTGAATAAATTCGGTTTGTTCTCACTGGAATGGCGGAGGTTGAGGGGCGACCTGATGGAGTTCTACAAAATTATGAGCGGAATAGACAGAGTGGATTCTCAGAGGCTGTCCACCAGGGTTGAGGTGTCAGTTACTAGGAGGCATATGTTTAAGGTGCGAGTGGCAAGGATTAGAGGATATACACGAAGCAATTGTTTTAAACAGAGTGTAGTGGGTGTCTGGAACTCGCTGCTGGAGGAGGTGGTGGAAGCAGGGACGATAGGGACATTTAAGGGGCATCTTGACAAATGCACGAATAGGATGGGAATAGAGGGATAAAACCCAGAAAGTGTTTTAGTACAGGCGGGCAGCATGTTCGGCACGGGCTTGGAGGGCCGAATGGCCTGTTCTTGTGCTGCATTTTTCTTTGTTCTTTGTTCCTTGCCTGGACTGGAGGGCATGTCTTCTGATGAAAGGTTGAGGGAGCTAACGCTTTTCACACTGGAGCAAAGTAGGCTGATAGGCGACTTGATAGGGGTGTACAAGGTGATGAGGCATGGATAGAGTGGATAGCCAAATACTTTTCCCCAGCGTGGGAATGGCTGTCGCGATAGGACATTATTTTAAGGTGATTGGAGGAAGGTAAAGGGGAGATTTCTGAGGCAGGTTCCTTTCACAGAGAGTGGTCGGGGTGTGGAATGCACTGCCACCTGAGGTGGTGGAGTCAGACTCATTAGGGACATTTAAGCGACTCTGAGATATAGTTCCAAGTACGGACACTGAAGTCTGCAACAGAGGAATATTATTTAGATCGGAGGATTCTGGATGTTTTGAAATCTCTATCCCAGAACGCCGTGCATACTCATCTGCAGAGTATATTATTTTTAACAGACTATCCCTGTAACTGAGGCTGCTGCGTCAACTTGCAAATATATCTCATACATTTGAATAATTTGCAAGTATTGCTCATAGTTTTCTGAGTTCATTTCCCTTTTGGGTGTGGGAGGCTCAGAGTAAGTTTAAATAAATGAAGAGAATTATTTCAAAGTGCAATTGTCAATTAAAATCAGGCACATGACAACAGTAAATTGAAGGGCTGCATGTCAGGTTGACCTTAGATTAGGATAAATAATTCGGACAACATCGTGGGCTGAAGGATCTTTATTGTGCTGTACTGTTCTATGTTCTATGTTATGGGGAGAAAACAGGAAAGGCTATTGAGTTGCATGATCAGCCATGATAGTAATAAAGGGAGGAGCAGGCTCGAGGGCCAAAAGGCATCCTCCTGCTCTTTTCTTCTGTATATGTTTGTATGTAGAAGAGCAGCCAATCCATCTAAACTTATTTTGACTGTTGGAGAAAAGCGGATCCCTGGAGGAAAATCACGGTGACTGGGGAAATATGGGCAAACAGACAGAATCCAGAACTCGGAATCTAACCCGGGTATCTGCTGTATTGAGGCAGAACCTCTAACTACTGTGGCAATTTGTCGCCCCCTCGTTCTCCTACTTCCCCAGCTCGCGAAGATCTTCTGCACTCTTTCTGTGACTTTAACACCGAGTTCCCCAGCTAACCAATAAATGTGATACGTTTTGTTTCTATAATTTTACGGCCTTGCGCCCCAGTTGGTTAACATACATGATCTTATTCTGCAACATTATCTGAAGGTTCTCCAGCTACATTGTATGCGTACCTTTTTTCTTGAACTATATCCCCTATGTCACCAGCTGACTGATACCATTGATCTTTTATTCTGTGGCTGGATTATTTCTATTGTGGAGGTGTCTCTCCTAGTTCCCCAGCAAACATATCCATGCCACTTATTCAGTACCTGGTCCACCAGTTTCCCATTGAGCATCTATACATGATGCTCATTCCGTAACTGTGTCTCCTAGTTCCAGAACTATCCCATATTACACAAAGTGTGCCATTACTGTGTTTCCTCGGCTTCCAGCTCAGTATTTTTATGTGATAATTATAGTTACATTTGCATGTTTCGGAGCTTTTTTTCATATTTACCTCTTAATTGTCTCCCAAATTTAGGTTTAAGAAATATTTTCTTCATTTATTTAAACTTATTCGGATCCTCCCACACTCCCGCACTCAGAAAACCATGAGCAATACTTGCAAATTATTCAAATGTATGAAATATATTTGTAAGTTGACGCAGTAGCCTCAGTTACAGAGACAGTCTGTTAAAGATAATATATTCTGCAGATGAGTATGCACAGCGTTCTAGGAACGAGATTTCAAACCATCCAAAATCCTACGAACTTAATAATATTCCACTGTTACTGACTTTATTGACCGTCCCTGGGACTGTATCTGGTGGTACTGGTCCCACGGGTTCGTCTCCCGTGGATAATTTCAGTGACATAAAACATTGATATGTCACTGAAATAGGAATAGTTAACGTTTGTGGAAAACATTACAGGATTGTGGCATTTTAATGTTATTTGTACAAACACACAGAACATGAAGAATCGATTGAATGTACCCCAGCCACTAATTTACTTTGCGAGATACATCATAGCAGCGATAATAAATACATGGCTGCAGGATGGGAAATAGCTGTAACTAGTAGCGAAGCAAGAGTAAAATACTAAGAAATGGAGCCTGAAACTATACTCTCAAGTGGTATTGAAATCATCACAGCAATCTGTTACAATTAAATTGTATAAAGGTATGTGGTCAGAGGGGATTTTCTCCCTTGTTAACTGATAAAAGTGCAATTGTCAATTAAAATCAGAGATTGACAGACATGCTGAAGAATGACTTCGTTTCATTTTCTGCAATAGACGAAGAGTTCAAAATGCCAGAAATCCGAGGAAACATATTACTGAATCATGACCAGGGACTGAACAAAATTCAAACTATCAGAGTGACAATGGAGGAGAAATGATTTGTGTTAGCGTGTGAGATATCCACATGAACAGAATTTCGATTACAGGGTCTCCATATGAGTATATGGGATCGTGACCTTTAACCTTGAAAAGATTTCTGGATTTGGGAGCCACCCTTTGGAATGGAGAATTATTCATGTCGCTCCGTTATGTACGTGCGGTGACAGAGAGAAAAAGCTGAATTTGGGCCTCTTTTCGGAACAACTGTTACGAGGAATTGGATGTGTTCACCCTGAAGGACAGTGTGTGTGAAGCGTCCCACCTGATCAGAGCGAACGAGCGTGGATTTGTAAAGTTTACTCATCGGTGGTAATGATGATGGAAATGTTTTCAAGCAAGACAAAGTTACTGGAAAAGTGAATGAATGAATAGTTTCTCATATGGAACGAAATAAAGAATTTGATCATCTGGGTTCCAGATATGACACTGAATCTGTCCCTTTTGCGATTCGCCTCCACTCAGATTACTTACATGATCCTTATTCTATATCTGTGTCTCATAGATCCCCAGCTAACTTACGTACATGGCCCATATTCTGTACCTGGGTATGGCAGTTCCACTGCCATCTTATATGCATGGCCTTATGCTGCAAGTGAGGCCCCTATTTCACCAGTTCGCTTCTAAAAATGACGCTCATTCTGAAACCGTGCCCCGTAGTTCCACAGCGTGTTGGTACACATGACTTTTAATCTGTAACTGTGTCTTCCAGTACGTTACAAAGGAAATTAGAAATAGTATCCGATCAAAGGAAGATGCAGGCAGATTGGCTAAGAAAATATATAGATCTGAAGATTGAGATCAGTTCTGAATTCAGCAATGAAGGAGCAAGGGATTGATTATGAAGGGGAAAGTACAGCAGGAAAGTAACCTTGCAGGGAAAACAAAGACCGACACCAAGTGTTTCTACAGATATGCGAAAAGAAAGACACCGGTACAGATAAATGTAGGCCCCCGAAATACAGAAACAGTGGAATGCATAATCAGGGACGAAGGAATATCTGAGAAATGTAATACATACTTCTGTTCGGTTCCTATAAAAGATGACACAAATCATATGTCAAAAGTGTTGAACACTGATGATTTAGTGAGAGGGACAAATTGAGGATTATCAATATCTTACAGAAAAAGTGCTGGGAAAATTGATGAGGTTGAAGGAGGATAAATCCCCAGGGCCCAATAATCTGCATCTCATAATGATTAAGGAAATGGCTCTGGAAATTTCGGACGTATTGGTGGTCATCTTCCGGGACTATATAGACGTATGGAACAGTTCCTACAGATTGGAGGGTCGATAATGTCGCTCCGATTTTCAATAAGGGTGGTAGAGGTAAAACAGGAAATTATATACCAGTGAGCTTAACAAAAGAAGTGCGTAAAATTCATGAATCTATTGTCAAGGACTTTGTAACGGAACATTTGCAAAGCAGTGGCAGGGTCAGCCAGAGTCAGCATGGATGTATGACGGGGAAATAAAGCTAGACAATTCTGTTGGAATTCTTTAAAAATGTAACTAGCACATTTCGTCAGAGGGGAGCCAGTCGAGTTGGTGTATTTGGACATGCGGACGTTTGACAAAGTCCTGCAGAAGAGGTGATTATGAAAAATGAATGCGCATGTGAGTGAGAGAAATGTTCTAAGGTGGATAGGAAACTGGTTGGCAGCGAGGAAACAAAGAGTAGGAATTAATGGGTCCTTATCAATTTACCATTCAGAAACTTTGTTGCCAAAGAGCTCGATGCTGGGACACAAACTATTAACAATATAAATGAATGATTTGGATGACGGAACAAAATGCAACATCTCAAAATTACCAGATGATACCAAGTTGGGTGGGAGTTTGGAATATGACGAGGATGCAGGTATCCTACCGCATAATCTGGACAGGTTGGTTGCGTGGCAAATCATTGCCAGATGCAGAATAATTTGGATAAGTGTGAGGTTATTCACTTTGGAAGCAATATCGGGAAGGTAGATTACTACATGAACGGTTGCAAATTGGAAGAGGGAAGTGTGCAGCGGGATCTATTTAACCTTGTGCAGCAGTCGCTGAAGCACGGAGGTACATCAGGCTGTAATGGTATGTTGACTTTTTTTGCGAGAAATTTCGAGTACAGGAGCAGGGATGTGCTGCTGCAATTATACAGGACCCCGGTGAGGCCCCACCTAGAATATTGTGTGAATTTTGCTTCTTGTTTTCTGCGGATGAAGTTCTTGCTCTCGATGGAGTGCAGTAAGGGTTTAACAGCCAGATTCCAGGGATGGCGTGACTGTCATATGAGGAGATCTTGACCTGGTTAGGAATGATCTCGCTGGTGTTAAAAAGAATGACGATGGATCTCGTAGACTCTAATACAATTCTAACAGCACCAGGCAGAGTAGGTACAGGGAAGATGTTCATAATTGTGGGTGTGTCCAGAACCAGAGGACACAATCCGAGGTTTCAGGGTGAACCATTACGGACAGAGATGAGGAGTCAATTTCACCCTAAGAGTGTGAGCCTGTGTAATTCATTACCACAGGAAGTAGTTAATGCTGAACCATTGATATATTTAAGAGGTTGCTGGAGACAGCATTTGGGGCGATTGGGGTCAAAGGTCATTGGTAGAAAGCAGGATTAAGCTGTAGTGTTGGATGATCAGCTATGATCATGATAAGTGGCGGATCAGGCTCAAAGTGCCATAAAGCCTCCTCCTCCTCCAATCTCATGTTTGTCTATGTATCAAGTTCCCTAGCTTTCGCATATTACTGGCATGTGTTCTATTACTGTGTCTCCTTGTGCTCCAGATCTACATTTTTCCATGATTTTTATATTTACCTTCATTGTTTTTGCGGATTTGCATTCATATTTTCCTACGATGTCTTCCAAAATTAGGTTCAAAATTATATTTATTGACATTATTTATACTAACCCTGAGCCTCACTCACCGGTGATAGATGAGCTATCGGGAAATGAACTCCCGAAGTCAGAAGCAACACTTGCAAACTATTCGAATGTATGAGGTTTATTTGCAAGTAGACATAACAGCCTCAGTCACAGAGAGTCTTTAAAGATAATATTCTCTGCAGCCGAATTTGCACAAGAAATAGAGATGGGATAGAGATTTCAAAAGATCCCAAATTCTCTGAAATAATGATGTTCCCTTCATTACACAACATTAATGGCAGCCTTATTGTAATCTCCTTTGTTTAAACACAAAACACTAGTATTTGATTTTATTTTCTCACCCTCCATCTGTATTTTAAATTCCACCATATTGTGATCGCTCCTTCCGAGATGATCCCTAACTATGAGATCATGAATCAATCCTGTCTCATTACACTGGACAATATCTAGGACCGCTTGTTCCCTCGTAGGTTCCATTTCATACTGTTCTAGGAAACTATCGCGGATACATTCTATAAACTCCTCCTTACGCCTTCCATATTGATAAATCGGCATGCTTTCCCAAACGTAAACTAGGGAAACTCCCTATATATTTTAAAAATCGGGCGGGGAGGGGATATGAGACGTGCGATTTGTACTTTAGGAAACCCACGAAAACACAGGGAGAACGTGCTGACTCAGACAGTGACCCTAGCCGGAAATCGAACCTCTGTCCCTGGCGCTGTGAAGCAACAGTGCTAATCACTGCGCTACCACTGATCCCTTCAACATTTCAGAGTATGGTTAAAAGTCAGCATCTGAGGGTCAGATGTAGTTCAGACCATGTGAGCCTGCCAGATTTCCTTCTCTAAATGAACCCGATAAACCAGATATTTCTTTAAATACTCTCGATGATAGTTGCGTTGTCACCATGACTGAGAAGAACTTTAAATTCCAGACTTTAGAGCAAAATTGAAATGTCGCTAGCTGTTATGTTGTGACTTTAACTAGTCTGGTGACATTACAAGTATAGTGACAATACCACTGGACCACTATCTGATCATAATCGTGCAAATATCAGGCACAGTTATAGTTTTTCTTCCATAAAGTGACAGAAAGTGTCCAAAGTCCTCCAGCAATAAAAGAGAAAAGGTTGTTGGCATTCAGCACGTCTCGCACTTCCTGTGGCGTGAGAAACTTCGTTTTTGTCATTTTTTTATTTTGTAAATTTAGAGTCCACAATTATGCTTTCGAATTAAGGGGCAGTTTAGCGGGTAAATCCACTGACTGCATGCCTTTGGGTTGTGGAGGGAAAACACACGCAAACACGGAGAGAATGTGCAAACTTTTCACGGAGAATGACCCAGAGCCGGGATCGAACCTGGGACCTGGGCACCATGAGGCAGCAATGCTAACCATTGCGCCAACCTGATGCCCCAGTGAGAAACATAATTGCCATCTGGAGACCGTATTCCCATTATACCCGTCTTCCCGAGTTCATCTGACCAGCGCGTTGCGGAAATGTATAAAATCCTCTCTTATATTCCATCACACTTGTTAAAAATGTATAACAACATACCATATACCTTCCAAAGTGCTTACTGTGTCTCCAGACTAACCTTCTGGGATTCATGGAAATTGGCACCAACCTCACGCTCTACTTCCGGAACCTGCTTTTATTTTAATAAAATGCTGCTTATTTATTTGGCCTGCTACAATTGGTCTTGTTTACACATTTCCTACCGTATGTTCCATCTGCCAAATGTTCGGAGACTCGCGTAATCCATCCGTATCCCTCTGCGTCCATTCATTCGATCAACTCATGCATTTTTTAAAAATCCACGATGGAAAAGGTCCATAATCCCAGTAATACTTTCCCCTGTAAACTTGCAGCCTGAAATATAGTTTCATTTAAAGTGCTAACTAATTCAGGCTGTAGATGTCAATGATGGTCTCGTGCCTGGTTTCTGAAGCTGTGAAAGGTGGTGTCAGCTCAAATGGACATCTCAAGGGATTATCTTCAATCGGTACCACTGATTCACCATTCTGTTTCCATTCTCGCATCATAGTTCAACCGTTTAGGAACAGTTCTCAAAGCATGAAAAAGACTCGAGGAATAACCCACTCTTTCTAGGAAAAGTCAGTGTTATTTGTGTGAGGTTTTTAATTTCGATTTCAAATCTATCCGTGGCCTCTCCCCTATGCAATCGCTTCTACTCCTCACTAGTGCACTGGAATGTCATCCAGGATGTTTTGTGCTCAAGTCCTGTGTATAATTTGAACCTGCAGACCTCTGGGAACGGGAAGTAAGCTGTGACTTCAAGTCTATCTCCAGATAGAACATTCCGTGTACATTATTGACATTTTTTGCCAGGGCCACACGAACAATTCGTCATGCAAATAGTTCCAAGCACAAACCCTGCCACCATTTACTGAAAAAGGAGCATGTTGTAAAATGAGTGACAAAATATGCTATATGTTCACACATGTCATTGATCATGGCGTCAATCAGATCGCAAAACTGCTTCAATTAGGTATACACAAATTTAGTAGAAGTTTCCCGGAATAAAACTCCTTGACACATAAAGAACAGATCAAGTGCACAGATTGAGATCTTGCCCAAGCTTGGGTCGGTTTTCCCAGCTTTTCCCGGCGGAAATTAACCGGGTTAAGAATGTTAAATGGAAATTACATCAAACGCAAATTGTCCAGTGACGATGTTCAATGCGGTGTCTGAAACATCACCAAGGAAGCTGGTACAGAAATAAACACGGTCCCATTATGGGAAAATTAGTGTGATGACGCTCTGTTCATTGCGCATGTTTCAGGCGGATCTTCAAATTTCACACAGGACTTTGGGTGCGCAGCAACATTAGTCAGTTATGTTGTTGGCTCCTGACTATGTGCTGTGGCAGCAATTATTGAAGAGAACTACAAACCAACAGCTAACAATTCATTCCAGTTGTGTCATTGAGACAGGATAAATTGTTAAAATAGTTTAATGAAGTCACAATTACTATCTCTATAATATTGTATGGAGTTTCGGCTTTTTCTTTTCATTCATGATCGAGTTTGAAATGGTAACAGCTCTCTCCATTCCTCTCGTCTTTATACTGCGGAAAGAGAGACAGAGGAAGTGGAGGACAGAAAGATCAGAGAGTTGAGGATCAGTGTAGGGAGGAGAATGAGAGATAGGAGGGAGCAGATAAACTTCAGACCAATTCTAAGAGGACCACAGAAATCATTGCAATCAATGACACTTACTGATATCTAACATTAATGGAACACGCTGAGAATGATCTGGTCTATTCCGCATGATAATGAATATCATCAGCAACTACCATGTGTTCTGCTGATATATGTCACAGAGCGGCTTCAGCCTCTGTTCCCTAACCTCATCTTCTGAAAACTGATGAAAAACTGAATTTTCTTTCGAGTTGCATTTTCTGAAGACATATTAATGACCACAGATGAACTACAAAACACCAAACATCTTATTTACATCAAGAAATACTCACCATTGATCCATGACCACTGAAAGACCTCAGATCCTTGCTGTTTCCAGACTGATAGATGATAATTCCGGCCACTTTGAGGCCTTTATTCGACTGATAGATCGCCACGTCATGATGTCATGTGCAGTGAATCCAGTCACTCCGTTAAGAGAAACTCTTACATTCATTAGAACAAAAGGCGGCACTATTTTCCATGCGTGGTTATATACATTTTTTTATACTTCAGGAATGTCATGATTTTCTTCCGATGTTTCACGATCCACTTGACTGTGTGAGGGACGCAATATGGCTGTTTCTGTGTACTTCCAATAAGGTCATGAACGTTGACATGTAAAGTGTAAACCTTGATGTGATCCAAAATAATTTGGGAAGTTCTTACTGGGCGAATACATGATGTTCCAGTGAATCGGCTGTCACCGTGTTGGCTCTTGAGGGAAATGCTCCGACCCATTTGTTGAAAGCATCAATGACTGCAAGAATATATTATGTAACCCCCTCCCGCCTACCCCTCAAAATAGCACAAGCTCATCCACAAAAATTTGCAAATTCGACCAGGGCCCCTCTATGCGCCTGGACAATCTCAGTTCTCCCTTCTGATCTTCAATGTCCTTCCGGGCACATATCAAACACTTTTCAATATAATACTTTATATATTTATCAAAGCATGCCTCCAACGTAAGTCCTTCATTCTGTCCACAGTTCTTGTCGTTCCATGCCGATCCCATTCCTCAATAAATTGATTAATGACCTAGTTACAATCTACGGTTGGCAACACGTATCCTCCAACTTGAGGACTTCGACCGTCCCAGATGTTTCATTTGTTTTTCTACTTCTTCAATCATGATAAAAATGGTTCAGAATGGGTTTCAAAACAAACTGTTCCTTTCGAATTGCACAAGACCCTTACTTCGAGTCTGACGTATTGGGGCAGCAAACTGGCCTCTTGCTTAGCAAACTCATCTGCATTGAGATTGCCTGCTGGCAAGGGTCTATGACGAATCTTTACCTTAATTACCCCATATTGTTCTACTTTGGCGTTCTCGATTACTTGTTTTAGTATGGCGGTTGCCGGGAGAGATTGTTCATCGATTAACACACATCTTCCAGCTCCACTTATCCGCAAAATCTCAGTCAGTCCATTGGAAACATACATGCTATTTGAAAAATATCATGTTGGGAGGGGGGGGGGGCGGTGGTGGTGTTCCGGGTAGGTGACTCGGAGCGCTCATGGCACTGGGTAGGTTCAATGTTCTTGCCTCACGCACTTGCCCTTGACTGTTTACCACTTAATTATCACAACCGAAATTCTCTCACTCTATCCTCATTTGAGGATCACTCTATTAGATGTTTTAGTGGGTTTTTGTGCCTGTCTGTTGCTCTCTGGTTTCTACCGGGCTGTTGGGCACTACCCCTACTTTCCTCTTTTATTTTGGCAGTCAGTCCGCTGGGACTGGTGCTGCCACACACTAACAGTCCAGCGCTACCCGCCATTACTGATTTCTGCAAGGAAAGTGCGTATAATTCTACTGTTAACGGGGATGCCCTTCCCTTGTAACGTTAACATTCATCGGGCTCTGAGATCCTGACTAGAGTCTGTTACACTGGCACAGGAGGATGTGGTCCCATTCAGTCCCTGGTTCGGCAAATGAAGACATATTTTCATATTGCTGGTTCATTTTTTCAAGGGGCAGATCCGTGGTTCAGTGGTTACCACTGCTGTCTTCCAGCGCCAGGCACCTAGTTCGATTCCGGGCTTGTCTGTCTGTCTGTGTGGAGTTTGTATTTGGACCGGTTTCCTCCCACCTTCCAAAGCTGCGCAGGCTCCGTGGTTGTATATGCTGAACTGCCCCTTAATGTTCAGAGATATGCAGCTTGGCTAATTTGTGGAGATAAAGCGGTGCACTTGTACTAGGTAGATTTATTTTGGGAGGGTCGGTGCACACTCGATGGACCGAATGGTCTCCTTCTGCACTGCAGGAATTCTACGAAAGGAGGCGTTGTGATGAATGTAAGAACTAATACACATATTTATAAATACACAGAGGCACTAATACACACACTCAAACACACGCATGGAGACTGAAATACACACTCACACACACACTAATGCACACACTCACAAACACAGATACGAAAACACACGCTCATAGGCACACACAGAGAATAGAATGCACCCACTCACACACACGGACAGTGATGCACACACTCATAAACACGGAGAGACACGACTACACACACTCACAGAAACAAAGTGACATCAGTACACAGAGTCACATACACAGACGCAAATGCACACTCTCAAACACACAAACACACACACTAATACATTAACTCGCAGACACATAGACACTAATACAAACGTTCAGAGGCACACACCGCGACACTAATACACACTCACAGACACAGAGTGACTGATACACACTCACAGACACACACAGACACAAATATAGACACACTTACAGACACACATAGTCACTTTTACACGCTCTCTCAGTCAGAGACAGAGAAGCTAATACACACATGCACACACACATAGACACACACATATAAAATACAAGACTGAATGGTGACCACATCCTCATGTTCCGGTGTAACAAACTCCAGGGACTAAATGGTGACCACATCCTCCTATTCCGGTGTAACAGATTACAGGGACTAAATAGCCACAGCATCCTCCTATTCCGGTGTAACAGATTCCAGGGACCGAATGGTCGCAGCATCCTCCTGTTCCGGTGTAACAGACTCCAGGGACTGAATGGCCACAGCATCCTCCTGTTTCAGTGAAACAGACACGAGCACTTAATGGCCACAGCATCCTCCAGTTCCAGTGTAACAGATTCCATGGTACTGAATGGCCACAGCATCCTCCTGTTCCGGTGTAACAGATTCCAGGGACCAAATGGCTACATCAATCCTCCTGTTCCAGTGTAACAGATTCCAGGGAATGAAAGGTGACCACTTCCCCTTGTTCCAGTGTAACAGACTCCAGGGCCTGAATGGCCACAGGATCATCCTGTTCCGGTGTACCAGATTCCAGGGACTGAATGGCCACAGGATCCTCCTCTTCCGGTGTACCAGGTTCCAGTTACTGAATGGCCACAGCATCCTCCTGTTCCAGTGTAACTGACTCCAGGGACTGAATCGTGACCACATCCTTCTCTTCCAGTGTAACGTATGCCAGGGACTGAATGGCTACTGCATCCCCCTGTTCCAGTGTAACAGACTCGAGGGACTGAATAGACACAGCATCATCCATTTCCGTAACAGATTCCAGGGACTGAATGGCAACAGCATCCTGCTGTTCCGGTGTAACAGATTCCAGGGTCCGGATAGCCACAGCATCCTCCTGTTCCGGTGTAACAGATTCCAGGGTCCGGATGGCCACAGCATTCTCCTGTTCGGTGTAACAGATTCCATGGACTGAATGGTCACAGCATCCTCCTGTTCCAGTGTAACAAATTCCAGGTTCCGGATGGTCGCAGCATCCTCCAGTTCCGGTGTAACAGATTCCAGGGACTGAATGGCCACAGCATCCTCCTGTTCCAGTGTAACAGACTCCAGTGTCAGAATGGTCGCAGCATCCTCGTTCCGGTGTAACAGATTCCAGGGACTGAATAGCCACAGCATCCTCCTGTTCCAGTGTAACAGACTCCAGGGTCAGAATGGTCGCAGCATCCTCCTGTTCCGGTGTAACAGACTCCAGGGACTGAATGACCACAGCATCCTCCTGTTTCAGTGAAACAGACACCAGCACTTAATGGCCATAGCATCCTCCTGTTCCAGTGTAACAGTTTCCAGGGAATGAATGGCCACAGGATCCTCCTGTTCCGGGGTAACATATTCCAGGGACTGAATGGCCACAACATCCTCCTTTTCCAGTGTAACAGACTCCAGCGACTGAATGGTGACCACATTCTTCTCTTCCAGTGTAACGTACTCCAGAGACTGAATGGCAACAGCATCCTCCTTTTCCAGTGTAACAGACTCGAGGGACTGAATAGCCACAGCATCCTCCTGTTCCAGAGTAACAGATTCCAGTGACTGATGGCCACAGCATCCTCCTGTGCCAGTGTAACAGACTCCAGGGACTGACAGCCACAGTATCCTCCTGTTCCAGTGTAACAGACTCAAGGGACTGAATGGCAACAGCATTCTCGTGTTCCGGTGTAACAGATTCCGGGGACTGAATAGCCACAATATCCTCCTGTTCCAGTGTAACAGACTCCAGGGACTGAATGGAGACCACATCCTCCTGTTCCAGTGTAACAGACTCCAGGGACTGAATGGTGACCACATCGCCTGTTCCAGTGTAACAGACTCTGGGGACTGAATAGCCACAGTATCCTCCTGTTCCAGTGTAACAGACTCCAGGGACTGAATAGCCACAACATCCTCCTTTTCCAGTGTAACAGACTCCAGCGACTGAATGGTGACCACATCCTTCTCTTCCAGTGTAACGTACTCCAGAGACTGAATGGCAACAGCATCCTCCTTTTCCAGAGTAACAGATTCCAGTGACTGATGGCCACAGCATCCTCCTGTGCCAGTGTAACAGACTCCAGGGACTGACAGCCACAGTATCCTCCTGTTCCAGTGTAACAGACTTCAGGGACTGAATGGCCACTGCATCCTCCTGTTCCAGTGTAACAGATTCGAGGGACTGAATGGCAACAGCATTCTCGTGTTCCGGTGTAACAGATTCTGGGGACTGAATAGCCACAGTATCCTCCTGTTCCAGTGTAACAGACTCCAGGGACTGAATGGAGACCACATCCTCCTGTTCCAGTGTAACAGAGTCCAGGGACTGAATGGTGACCACATCCCCCTGTTCCAGTGTAACAGACTCTAGGGACTGAATAGCCACAGTATCCTCCTGTTCCAGTGTAACAGACTCCAGGGACTGAATGGCCACAACATCCTCCTTTTCCAGTGTTACAGGCTCCAGCGACTGAATGGTGACCACATCCTTCTCTTCCAGTGTAACGTAATCCAGAGACTGAATGGCAACAGCATCCTCCTTTTCCAGTGTAACAGACTCGAGGGACTGAATAGCCACAGCGTCCTCCTGTTCCAGAGTAACAGATTCCAGTGACTGATGGCCAAAGCATCCTCCTGTGCCAGTGTAACAGACTCCAGGGACTGACAGCCACAGTATACTCCTGTTCCAGTGTAACAGACTTCAGGGACTGAATGGCCACTGCATCCTCCTGTTCCAGTGTCACAGATTCGAGGGACTGAATGGCAACAGCATTCTCGTGTTCCGGTGTAACAGATTCTGGGGAGTGAATAGCCACAGTATCCTCCTGTCCCAGTGTAACAGACTCCAGGGACTGAATGGAGACTACATCCTCCTGTTCCAGTGTAACAGACTCCAGGGTCTGAATGGTGACCACATCCTCATGTTCCGGTGTAACAAACTCCAGGGACTGAATGGTGACCACTTCCTCCTATTCCGGTGTAACAGATTCCAGGGACTGAATGTCCACAGCATCCTCCTGTTCGGGTGTAAAATATTCCAGGCACAGAATGGCCACAGCGTCCTCCTGTTCCAGTGTAAGAGATTCCAGGGACTGAATGGCCACAACAGCCTCCTGTTCCTGTGTAACGTACTCCAGGGACTGAATGGCCACAGCATCCTCCTGTTCCAGTGTACCAGATCCCAGGGACTGAATGGCCACAGCATCATCCTGTTCCGGTGTAACAGATTCCAGGGACTGAATGGCCACCAAAACCTCCTGTTCCAGTGTAACAGACTCATGCACTGAATAACGTCCTCCGCCTGTTTTCCTGCCACAGACTCGAGTGACAGAATGTTCCCTTTTTCCTCCTGTATTGCTGTAAAAACATCAACTATGTGACTGCATCTCCCCTCCTACTCCTCCGGGGTAATGCAGTTGTCGGGAAGAATTGCGTCCTGCACTTTTCCCGGTGCAACAGAAATGAGCGTATCCAGTGTATCTGACACGATCGACTGACTACACTACCACCCCTCTTGTTCCTATGTAAGATATCTGAGGCAGAGAATGGCCTCCTCGTCCTGTTCCAGTAAAGCAGGCCCGAGGGACTGAGTGACCTCCTCCTCCCGTTCCAATGGAAAATAAGCGAGAAGGAAATGACTTACTCCTTCTCCTGATTCGCTGTAACAGACTCGAGGGGC
Source organism: Scyliorhinus canicula (assembly GCF_902713615.1). Taxonomy (NCBI): domain Eukaryota; kingdom Metazoa; phylum Chordata; class Chondrichthyes; order Carcharhiniformes; family Scyliorhinidae; genus Scyliorhinus; species Scyliorhinus canicula. The sequence continues at coordinate 1,495,300 of NW_024055717.1, forward strand.
AGTAAGATCTCCTCCACAATCAGCTACAGTGATGACACCTCGAGTGACTGAATCGTCTCCTCCTTATGTTCCGATGTAACAGACTGGAGGAACATTCAGGCACCCTTCACCCTGTTCCTGAGTAACACTGTTGAGGGACTGTATGGCCTCCTCCTCCTTTTCCAGGGAAACAGACGTAAGAGACTAAATTGTCTCCTCCACCTATTCTGTGTAAACAGACCATAGTGTCCGAATTGCCTCTTCCCCCTCCTTCCTGGCCTAACAGATTGTCCCCTCCTTTTGTTCGGTCGTGACAGGCTCGATGGAATGAATGCCAGCTCCCCCTGTTTGGGGGTAACAGATTCCGACCGAGGTTCTGGGTGACCTCGGATTCCTCCTGTTCCAGTTAACAGATGCGAAGGACTGAATGACCTCCATCTCCGTACCACACAGGCGCGATGATGTCGGCATCACAGAGACGTGGCTGCACGGGGATCAGGGCTGGGATCTAAATACACAAGGATATGTGTGCTATTGAAAGTACAGGCAGCTGGGCAAAGGTGGCGGTTTTGTTTTTTATATTTAGATTACCCAATTCATTTTTTCACAATTAAGAGGCAATTTAGTGTGGCCAATCCGCCTACCCTGCACATCTTTGGGTTGTGGGGGCGCAACCCACGCAAGCACGGGGAGAATGTGCAAACTCCACATGGAGAGTGACCCAGAGTCGGGATCGAAGGGGGCGGGGTTGCATTGTTAGTAAGGGATGCATTTAAATCGATAGCAAGGAGCCATATAGGATCAGGTGGCACAGAATATCTGTCAGTGGAGTTGCGGAATCGCAAATGTAAAAGGACCGGCCACCAAGCAGTAGTCAGCGTGTGGGGCAGAAAATCAATTAGGAGATAGAGAAAGAATGTAAAAAATACAATATTATGTGTTTGGTGGGGTTACTGGGTTATGGGGATTGGAAGGAGGTGTTGACTTCGGGTAGGGTGCTCATTCCATGTTCCGGTGCAGTCTCGATGGGCCGAATCGCCTCCTGCTGAACTGTAAATTATATGATGATAATCATGGGGGACTTCAATATGCAGGTCGACTGTGAAAATAAGATTGGTCGTGGATCCTAAGAAAGGGAATTGGTGGAATGTTCAAGAGATGTGTTTTTTTAGCAAATTGTGACAGAACCCACTATCGAACAGATAGAACATAGAACATAGAACAGTACAGCACAGAACAGGCCCTTCGGCCCTCGATGTTGTGCCGAGCAATGATTACCCTACTTAAACCCACGAAACCCGTATACCCGTAACCCAACAATCCCCCCATTAACATTACACTACGGGCAATTTAGCATGGCCAATCCACCTAACCCGCACATCTTTGGACTGTGGGAGGAAACCGGAGCACCCGGAGGAAACCCACGCACACACGGGGAGGACGTTCAGACTCCACACAGACAGTGACCCAGTGATCCAGATAATTCTGTATTTGGTGATGTGTGATGAGGCAGACTTGATTAAGCATCTTATGGCGCAGAAACTCTTCGGGAGCAGTGTCCACAATATGATCTCATTTACCCTGCAGTTTGAGAGGGAGGAGCTGGAATCGGATGTAACGATATTACAATTAAATAATAGTAATGACACAGACATGAGGGAGGAGCTGGTGTGAGTTGATTGGAAAGTGAACCGAGTAGGGAAGACAGTGGAATAGCAATGGCAGGAATTTCTGGGTTTATTCGGGAGTTTGCCAATCGGCACTGGAGACGCCAATAATGTTGGCAAATTAGCTAGATATGGCATTTCTCAATAATAATATTGCTTTTCAGAGTGCGCAGGTATCAAATGTTAGTAGCACAAGGCTTTACGTGATATCGATCAAAGACCAAACAACCAGTTAGTCAGTTCAAATTGAAATATAGTTGATTTACACAAAAGGATTGCTTCGACATGCAACATAAAACACTACAATTAAACTACATGTAATAACTACAATAACCGACACTTAACTTCAGGGCAACCAACTCTTTTTTAGATGAACAAAGCCTTTGTCCAGATCTTGCGTGGCTGGATAGAAAGAGGGACTTCGTTTCCGCTGGGCTGTTCCGCCTGGTAGCAATCGTTGGTCTTGAACTAGTCCTCTGTTCGTAAGGCTGTACTTGGTCGTTGGCGGAGGCTGGGGAAAAGAAAGGCCAAACACAAGGCTGTGTTTCTTTTTATCCCTCTGGGATTTCGCGCTGTTTGCGGCGGTCCTTACCATTGGACCCAATAATTCGACAGGTTTCGATCACTGCCTTCGATTTTGGGCAATAAAGGGGCGGGTGCATTGATGGCTGGACTTGACCTGAGCGGTCATTGACGTTGGCTGTTTGGGCTTTCTTAGCAAAGAGAGTGGCGCCGGTTAGTCTGCATCTGTATCGGGTACCTGATTACAGTCCTTTTGTTCTGGGGAAATGGGTCATGAGTATGCAAATGAGCGGGGGTTTCGATCGCGCCTAGCTATCTGGGTTGCAAATACACACAATCTCTGAATGTGCCTGAGTCATGGTTGGCCATAATTCCCATGGTCCTAAGCAGGTGGCCATCTGATATGGCTACAGGAGGTACATCAGAAATTCATACCAATGTGGAAATGTGTGAAGGCGAGGATAATGCATCCACAGTTGACGATGGAAGTCAAGGCCAGCATGAAGGCTAAATAGAAAGCATGCACACCGGCAAGGATTAGTGAGAAGCCAGAAGATTGGGAAGCCTTTAAAAGCGAGTAGAGGACAACTATAAAAGCAATAAGGGGGAGAAGATGAAAAAGGAGTGCCTCCTCTAATAACCCCTGATCTTATTAATCAAGAACCGATCTATCTCTGTATTAAAGACACTCAGTGATTGGGCCTCCACAGTCGTCTGCGGCAAAGAGTTCCACAGATTCACCACCCTCTGCCTGAAGAAATTCCTCCTCATCTCTGTTTTAAAGGTTCGTCCCTTTAGTTTGAGATGGTGTCCTCTGGGTCTACTTTTTCCTACAAGTGGGAAGGCTCTCTATGCGTACACTCTATCCAGGCCTCTCCAGTATCTTGTAAGTTTCAATAAGATACCACCCTGATCCTTCTGAACTCTAAAGAGTACAGATCCAGAGTCCTCAACCGTTCCTCATACGACAAGCTGTTCATTCCAGGGACCATTTTTGTGAACCTCCGGTGGACACTTTCGAAGGCCAGCACATATTTCCTTTAGAACGGGACGCAAAACTGCTCACAGTACTCCCAATGGGGTCTTACCAGAGTCTTATACAGCCTCAGAATGCAACCATGGCCTTGCATTCTAGCCCTCCTTACATGAATGCTAACATTGCATTTGTCTTCCTAACTTCCTATCGATGGACCGGCACGTTAACCTTCAGAGAATCATGAACAACGACTCCCAAATCCCTTTGTCTTCTGATTTCCTAAGAATTTCCCCAATAACAAAACTGTACATTCCTTCTTGCAACACGGTTCCACATTCCGTTTCACATGCCAAATAATTGCCCTCTCTCCAGGCCCGACCAATTCGTTCTACAGACCTCTGCTCCCATAACAATTCCTCCACATCTATACATCATTGTATCTTCAGCATACTTAGTAACAGTGCCTTCAGTTCCTTCACTGACTCAAGATGCACACCACTCGTCCGCGGCTGTCAACCTGAAAAGACCACTTGATCTCCACTATCTGCCTCTGTGAGTCAGACAAACCCCGATCCATGCCAGGATCTTACCCTTAACATCATTGGTTCTAAACGTATTTAACAGTCTTCTATGCGACACCATGTCAAAGGCCTTCTAGAAATCTAAATAAATCACGTCCACTGTTTCTATTTTGCCTAACTTCCTTGTTAGCCTCCTGAAAGAACAGATTTGTCAGACAGGCCTCCGATGGACAAAGCCGTGCTGACTGATGCCTATTTCATCATACATTCCAAGTACTCCACGGTTTGATCTTTTATAATGGAATCTACCATCATACCGAAGAGCTAACTCAGGCTACCGGCCTATAATTTTCCGTCTCCTTCCCCACGCCTTTCTGAAACAGCGGTGTTACATTAGCTACTTTCCAGTCCTCTCGGACCCTTCCTGCCTCTAGAGATTTCGGAAAGATCACCACGAATGCCTCCACAATTTCCTCAGCAAACTCTTTTGGAATCCTGGGCGCAGTCCATCCGGCCGAGGTGGCTCATCCATCTTCAGACCGTCAGTTTCCCCTGAATCTTATCCTTCGTGTTTGCCACTGCGCACACCTCTGCTCCCTGTCTATCCTGGGGCTCTGGCATCCCACTGGTGTCTCCCGCCGTGAAGACTGATGCAAAGTAACTATGCAATCCGCATGCCATTTCTTTGTTTCCTATTATTACTTCTCCAGCCACGTTTTCCAGTGGTCCAATGTCTATTTTGCTCTCACTTCCCTTTTATATATTCAACGAACTCCTCCTATCTTTTATATTACTTGCTAGCTTGCACTCATACTTCATCTCCTCCCCCTTATTGTTTTTTTAGTTGTCCTCTGCTCGCTTTTAAATACTTCCCAATCCTTTGGCTTCCCACTAATCCTTTGCCACCTGCTTTGCTTTTTCTTTTGCATTTATGCTATCCTTTAATTCCCTCGGCTTCCATCGATGCTTTGTCCTCCCCTGAACATCTTTCTTTCTTTTTGGGATGAATTTCTGTTGTACCTCCCAGATAACCCGACCAAACCCTGCCATTGATGTTCGACTGTGTTCCCTGCTCGTCTCCCTTTCAAATAAACTCTGGCTCTCTCCTCCCTCATATCTTTATAATTACCCATATATAACTGTAATGCCGTGTCGTCTGATTCCAGCTTCTCCCTCTCAAGCTGCGGGGTAAATACTATCATATTCTGGTCTTTGTTCCGTTAGGGTTCATTCACCTTATTTTTCCAAATGAGGTCTGACTGATTACAAATCAACAAATCCGGAATTGGTAGTTCCATATTAGGCTTTGTCATAAGCTGTTCCAAAATCGCATCTCTTTGACATTCCACACATTCATTTTATTGGATCCATTACCAACCTGAATTTCCCAGTAAACTTGCTGTTCATAGAATTCATACAATTGACAATGCAGAATGAGGCGATTCTACCTCCTGGTGTGTGTGTGCGTGTGCCTGTGTGTTTGTGTATGTATGTTTTTGTGTGTATGTGCGTATGTATGTATTCGGGTGTGGTGTGCATGCGTGTTTATATGAGGATGAACATATGTGCCTATATGGTCGTGTCTGTCAGTATGTTAGCGTGGGCTTGAGTCTGTTTGTGTGGGTACGTGTGGTTGTTTCTGTATATGTGTGTGTTGGCGAGTGCACGTTTGTGTCTATATGTGTGTTTCGGTGTGTGCATTAGTGTGCGTGTGAGCGTTTGCGCGTTCAAGTGGTTGGTTCTGTGTGTGTTTCGGTGTGGGTGAGCATATCTGTGTGGAGATAGTTCTTGTGTGTGTGCGCCGGTGTGTTTGGGGGTCTTTAAACATTTGTGTGTGTGAATGTGTGTGTATCTAAGTGTTTGTGTTATTGGGTGTGTGGCTGTGCAAGTCAGTGTGGGTGTGGGGATTGCGTGCGTGCGATGTTGGCTGTGAGTGTGTCTACGAACATTTGAATGTGCGTGACTGCTTGTGGGTGTGGTTTGGTGTGTGGTATTCCTAGGTGGTTGTTTATGAGTCTCAGAGACTGGCCCGTGCACATCTTTCTGCGTGTGAGTGTGCCTCTGTATTGGTGCGTGGTTAAGAGTCTACGGGTGCTCCAATGTGCGGGTATGTGTGTATTTCTGGGTGGATGTGGTTATATGTGGCTGCATACCTGAGTGTGTATGTGTTTTATTGTGTGCCGTACTTCATTTGTGAGAGTATTTGGATGCGTGCACATGTTCACGTGGGCGTATGTTTGTCGCTACATTTGTGGTGAGTGTCAGTGTTTGGTTGGGTGCCTCTGTGCAGATGTGTGGTTTTGTGTCGGGGTGCATGACGATGTGTGTGCATGCAGACTGTGTGGGCGGGCGGGGGGGCAGTTGTGTGTGTATTTGCGTGTGCCAATATAACTTGTGTATCACTGCTTGCCAGAATGTCTGTGTGAGTGACGGTTTGTGTGTGTAGGTTTGTGTGAATATGTGTTTGTGAGAAGTTTGTGTGAGAGTGTGTGCATGTCGGCTAATATGTGTTGGTGTCTGTTTGAGTACGTGTGTGCGTGTCTTCGTGTGTGTCTGATACTGTGTGTGTTAGGTTATCTGTGTCTGTGAATGTGCATGTGTGGGGCTGTTTGAGGCCGTGTGTGTGTGGATCTGTGTGTGTTTGTACCTGTACGCGTGCCTGAGAGTGGGTACCTTTTTGTGTGTGTGCGCGTTTGTGCGTGTATGGCAGTATTTGTGAGTGTGCGTTTATCGGCGTATAGATCCGTCACAGTGGGTGCTTGGGTTTATGGATGTGCGTGCGGTTGTATGGGTGCGTGTGTTTCTGGGTATGTCGGTGCATTTGTGAATGTGTGTGTTTGTAGATATTCGTCAGTTGGTGCCTGTGAGGGTGCGTGAGCGTATGTTTAGCTAGGTGTGTGTGAGTGTGTTTGTGTCTGTGTGTTGGGATGGAAGAGGCTTGTGCGTTAGCGTGTCAGTGAGTGTCTGGCTGTGTTTGTGTTGATTTATGGGTGTGTCTTTGTGTGATTGCGTTCGGTGTGTGTGTGCCTATGTGTGAGTGTGGCTGAGAGTGTGTGTATCTGGGGGCGTGTACGTGTTTGGGTCTGCATTTGGGTGTTTCGAGCAAATGTGTATATTTGTGTGTATGTATTAGAGTTTCCGGATGCGGTGTGCGGGAGTTCGTGTGGTGGGGGCCGCTGCCTGGGTGTTTGTTTGTGTACGTGTACATGTGGGTGTATTTGCATTCCTATGTGGGTTGGTGCGTGTGTGCAAGCGTGTGTTTGTGTGGATGAGTGCGTGAGGCGGTACGTGTGCGTGGTTGTGTTTGTGTGTGTGTGTGTGGTTTTGTGTTTGCAGCTGTATGTGTATGAGTGTGTGCGAGGGTGAGTGGATGTGTATTTGGGAGTCAGAGGGTTTGTGTGTGAGTGTGTTTTTGTGTGAGAATGTCTGTGTAGTTGCGTTTTAGAATGAGTGCACATGCAAGAATGTGTGGCGATGTATTCCTCCCACTGCGCGAACTGAAATGAAATGAAAAACGATGTTGTCACAAGTTGGCTCCAAATGAAGTTTCTGTGAAATGCTCCTAGTCGCCACATACCGCTGTTCGGGGAGGCTGGTACGGGGATTGAAACCGCGCTGCTGGCCTGCTTTGGTCTGCTTCCAAAGCCAGATATTTAGCCGTGTGCTAACCCATCATTCTCAGACCATGCCCATCAGAGCTTCCCCCTATTCACCATTCTGTCAGAAAAACAAGTAACGCTAACCTTTTCATCCTCATCTTTATCCACCACCACATCTAATTACAGAAACTGAACATTAGGACTCCTCCCCTCGCCCTCCCCAAACACGTATTCCGCTGTTACCCTACCGCAGTGATGCGGATGTTCGCGTGAGAGATTGTGTGTGTTTATCTTGGAGTGTATACGTTTGTGGGTGAGTGTTTGAGGGGGTATGCGTAAGTGTGTGTGTGAGTGCGAGTGTGATTCGGTTAGCTTTGTTTTGAATGTGTATGGATGTGTGGGGCGTGTTTACGATTGTGTTGGTGAGTGGGTGTTTGTTTGACAAAGTGGGAGTGTTTTTTCTGTGTCAGTCTGAGTTCATGATTGAGTGAGTCCATGTGAGTGTGTCCGCTGTGTCAGAGTGTGTGTGCGTACGTGTGTGTATTTGTGGGAGTGGGTTTGTGCATGCGTATGGGTGTGTTTTGAGTTTGTGGGAATGTGATCATTTATGTTATTTGGGTATTTGTGTCGATGTGCAATTGTATGTGTGTCTTTGCAACGTGTTTGAGGAGCGTGAGTCAGTGTGTGGGTGTATCAATGAGTGCATGCGGGTATTTGTGTGAGTGTCTGAGGATGCATGAATATCATATTATAGAATTTACAGTACAGAAGGAGGCCATCCAGACATCGAGTCTGCACCGGCTCTTGGAGAGAGCACCCTACCCAAGGTCAACACCTCTACCCTATTCCCATAACCCAGATTCCCCACCCAACATTAAGAGTAATTTTGGACACTAAAGGCAATTTATCATGGCCAATCCACCTAATCTGCACATCTTTGGACTGTGGGAGGAAACCGGAGCATCCGGAGGAAACCCGCACAAACACGGGGAGGATGTGCAGACTCCACACAGACAGTGACCCAAGCCGGAATAGAACCTGGGATCCTGGAGCTGTGAAGCAATTGTGTCTTCCACAAGGCTACCGTGCTGCCCATACATGTGTGTGTATATGTGGGCGTGTTTTCATTTGCATATGGTTGTGTTTTTCTATCCATGTGTTGGTATGAACATAGAACATCGAATTTACAGTGGAGCAGGAGACCATTTTGGTCCATCGAGACTGCATCAGTCCTTGGAAAGGCCACACCTCTTCTGCCCACATTTACACCCTATCTCCATATCCCAATAACCTCCGACAAACTTTTTTTTTCGACACAAAGTGTGAACCCGGAAGAAACCCACGCAGATACGTGGCGAGCGTCATGACTCCGCACAGACAGTGACCCAAGTCAGGAATCGAACCTGGGACCCTGGATCTATGAATCCAGAATGCTAACCAGTGCGCTACCGTGCCGCCCGTGGCTACATTTATGTATGGGGTTTGTTTGTGTGTTTGTGTTTGTCAGTGTATGCGCGGGTGGTAATCTGCTTATAAACGGTGTGTGTATGTGAATGCACATGCGTTTGCACGTGGGTGTCTATGTGAGGTTAGGTTTTCGTTTGTGAGTGAGAGTGTGCGTGTGAGAGAGTGTGTCTCTGGGTGTGTATATGTGTGGCTGAGAGGGACAGTGATTCATTGCGTTGGATCAGTTTCTGGGTGTGCGTGTGGGTGTGTTTGACAGCGTATGTGTGTGTGTCTGATTGCTTAGATAGAGAAATACAGCACAGAACAGGCCCTTCGGCCCACGATGTTGTGCCGAACTTTTGTCCTAGGTTAATCATAGAATTTTGGATTATAATGGCAATTTTTCATGACCAATCCACCCAATCTGCATATAGTTGGACAGTGGGAGTAAACCGGAGTACCGGGAGGAAACCCACGCACACACGGGGAGGATGTGCAGACTCTACACAGACAGTGACCCAAGTCGAAATCGAACTTGGGACCCTGGAGCTGTGAAGCAATTGTGCTATCCACAATGCTACCGTGCTGCTCTTAAAAATAAGTTAATTTACACTCCATTATTCTACCCTAATCCATGTACCTATCCAATAGCCGCTTGAAGGTCCCTAACGTTTCCGACTCAACTACTTCCACAGGCAGTGCATTCCATGCCCCCACTACTCTCTGGGTAAAGAACCTACATCTGAAATCCCCTCTATATCTTCCACCATTTATCTTAAATTTATGTCCCCTTGTAATGGTGTGTTCCACCCGGGGGAAAAGTCTCTGACTGTCTACTCTATCTATTCCTCTGATCATCTTATAAACCTCTATCAAGACGCCCCTCATCCTTCTCCGTTCTAATCAGAAAAGGCCTAGCACCCTCAACCTTTCCTCGTGTGACCTACTCTCCATTCCAGGCAACATCCTGGTAAATCTCCTTTGCACGCTTTCCAAAGATTCCACATCCTTCCTAAAATGAGGTGACCAGAACTGCACACAGTACTCCAAATGTGGCCTGACCAAGGTCCTGTCCAGCTGCATCATCACCTCACGGTTCTTAAATTCAATCCATCTGCTAATGAACGCTAGCACACCATAGGCCTTCTTCACAGCTCTATCCACTTGAGTGGCAACGTTCAAAGATCTATGAACATAGACCCAAAATATCTCTCTGCTCCTCCACATTGCCATGAACCCTACAGTTAACACGTTATTCCGCATTCATATTTGTCCTTCCAAAATGAACAACATTACACTTGTCAGGGATAAACTCCATCTTCCACTTCTCAGCCCAGCTCTGCATCCTATCTATGTCTCTTTGAAGCCGACAACAGCCCTATTCCCTATCCACAACTCCACCAATCTTCGTATCATCTGCAAATTTACTGACCAACCCTTAAACTCCCTCATCCAAGTCGTTAATGAAAATCACAAACAGCAGATGACCCAGAACTGATCCCTGCGGTACGCCACTGATAACTGGGCTCCAGGCTGAATATTTGCCATCCACTACCACCCTCTGTCTTCTATCGGTTAGCCAGTTTGTTATCCAACTGGCCAAATTTCCCACTATCCCATGCCTCCTTACTTTCTGCACAAGCGTACAATGGGTAAACTTATCAAATACCTTACTAAAATCCATGTACACTACATCCACTGTTTTACCTTCATCCACATGCTTGGTCACCTCCTCCAATAAGTCAATATGACTTGTAAGGCAAGACCTACCCCTTACAAATCCGTGATGACTATCCCTAATCAAGCTGTGACTTTCCAGATGCTCAGAAATCCTATCCCTCAGTACCCTTTCCATTACTTTGCCTACCACTGAAGTAAGACTAACTGGCCTGTAATTCCCAGGGTTATCCCTATTCCCTTTTTTGAACAGGGGCACGACATTCACCACTCTCCAAACCTCTGATGCCACCCCTGTAGACAGCGAGGACGAGAAGATCATTGCCAAAGACTCTGCAATTTCATTTCTTGCTTCGCATAGAATCCTTGGATATATCCCGTCAGGCCCGGGGGACTTATATATCCTCCAGTTTTTCAAAACACACAACACATCTTCCTTCCTGACAAGTATCTCCTGGAGCTTATCAGTCTATTTTACACTGTCCTCTCCAACAATATGGCCCCTCTCGTTTGTAAATACTGAAGAAACATACTTGTTCAAGACCTCTCCTATCCCTTCAGACTCAATACACAATCTCCCGCTACTGTCTTTGATCGGTCTAGTCATTCTCATATTTCTCACATATGTGTACAAGGCCTTGGGGTTTTCCTTGATCCTACCTGCCAAAGATCTTTCATGCCCTCTCTTAGCTCTCCTAATCCCTTTCTTCAGTTCAATCCTGGCTCTCTTGTATCCCTCCAGCGCCCTTTCTGAACCTTGTTTCTTCAGCCTTACCAAAGTCTCCTTCTTCCTCTTAACAAGACATTCAAACTCTCTTGTCAACCATGGTTCCCTCACTCGACCATCTGTTCCCTGCCTGACAGGGACATACATATCAAAGACACGCAGTACCTGTTCCTTGCACAAGTTCCACATTTCACTTGTGTCCTTCCCTGACAGCCTATGTTCCCAACTTCTGCACATCAATACTTGTCTGACAACATTGTACTTACCCTTCCCCCAATTGTAAAACGTGCCCTGTTGCACGCACCTGTCCCTCTCCATTACTAAAGTGAAAGTCACAGAATTGTGGTCACGGCCTCCAAAATGCTCCCCCACTAACAAATCTATCACCTGCCCTGGTTCATTACCAAGTACTAATTCGAACATGGCCTCCGCTCTGGTCGGACAATCTACATATTGTGTCAGAAAAGCTTCTTTTTTTTTAAATTTTAGAATATCCAATTCATTTTTTCCAATTAGGGGGCAATTTAACGTGGCCAATCCACCTAACCTGCACATCTTTGGGTTGTGGGGGTGAAACCCACGCAGACACAGGGAGAACGTGCAAACTCCTCACAGACAGTGACCCAGGGCCGGGATACCAGAAAAGCTTCTTAGGCACACTGCACAAACACTACCCCATCCAAACTATTTGATCTAAAGAGTTTCCACTCAATGTGTGGGAAGTTGAAGTCACCCATGACTACTACCCTGTGACTTCTGCACCTTTCCAAAATCTGTTTCCCAATCTGCTCCTCCACAGCTCTGCTGCTATTGGGGGGCCTATAGAAAACTCCTAACAGGGTGAGTGCTCCTTTCCTATTTCTGACTTCAACCCATATCAGGAGGCAGATACCCCTCGAACTGCCTTTCTGCAGCTGTTATACTATCTCTAATTAACAATGCCACCCCCCCCACCTCTTTTACCATCCTCCCTAATCTTGTTGAAACATCTAGAACCAGGGACCTCCAACAACCATTTCTGCCCCTCTTCTATCCAAGTTTCCGTGATGGACACCACATCTTAGTCCCAAGTACCGATCCATGCCTTAAGTTCACCCACCTTATTCCTGATAATTCTTACATTATAGTATACACACTTTAACCCATCTCCTTGCCTGGACGTACTCTCCATTGTCAGTGTTACCTTCCTCACTGCATCACTACGTGCTTTGGCATCCTGAATATCGGCTTCCTTAGTTGCTGGTCTACAAATCCGGTTCCCATTCCACTGCCAAATTAGTTTGAACCCTCCAGAAGAGTACAAGAATACCTCCCCCCCAGGATATTGGTGCCCCTCTGGTTCAGATGCAACCCGTTGTGTGTGGTTTGTGTGTGCGCAGAAGTGTGGGTGACTGGTTTCTCATTGTGTGTGTTGGGCGGTGTATGTAAGAGGGGGAGAGTGTGTCTATATGTATGGTGTGTGTATTGGTGTATCTGTGTCTGTGTGTGGGCTAATGAGTATGTGTGTTGGTCGTTGTGTGTGTGGGAGAGAAAGGATCTCCTGTATGTTGTAGAGCGTGGGGGTGCGCGTCTAGGTGTGGCCATTTGTATGGGTATATTATGTGCTTGCTTGTTATTGCGTGAATTTTTCTGTCTCTCTGAGTGTCTGCATTGTCCCGTCGGAGTCGGTGTATGCATATGTGTTTCTCCCTGTGTGTCTATCAGTGTGTGTATGTGTCGCTGTGACTGTGTGCAGTGTGTCTCTATGCATTTGTGTCCCTTTGTGCCTTTGAATATGTGCATTTGTATATCGGATACTGTGACTGTGTGCATTTGTCACGTTGTGTCTCTATTCACGTGTTTTTGTGTCTGTTTCTCTGAGTGCGTTTTTGTGCCTGTGCGTCTGTGAATGTGTGAATTCGTGTCTGCGTTTTTCTTTATTTGTGCCCATATTTTGTCTTTGTCAACACTACCTCAATCAAATTGGGAATGCCTTCCACATTCTGATGGAAAATTCCATTGTTTATTTCTCTTTCACACAGTGAACGTTATCACAACAGTGATCTTGACGAGAAGAAACTGTGGGGTTTCCAAATGTGTGACTTGTTACCTGGTGGCCATGGCAGCGGGGGATCTACTGGTCGTTATTCTTGACCTGATATTGAGACACATTCCCATTGTTTTAGATGACCTGTTTTATTTCATGTACTTCATCCCCGTGTGTAATATCCACGCTGCCCTGCTTAATGTAGCCACTGTTCTGTCTGGTTCACCGTCACTTTTACCTTTGATCGATTTGTGGCCATTTGTTGCCCGAAGCTGAAAAATAAATATTGCAGCGAGAAAATGGCTGTTGTGATTCTTGGAACAGTGACTGTGCTGAGCTGTTTGGTGAATATTTTCTGTTATTTTATGTTAACAGGTTGGTATTGGCTGCTGAACCTACCCTTGTTTTGTGAAATCACAATAGGTGCTGCACAATCTCCTGTCTGGGGAGCAATCGAGTTCCTCCACCACATTCTAACCCCGTGCGTTCCATTTGCCCTGATTCTGCTGCTCAATGTTCTCACCGTCAGACACATTGTCGTGAGCAGCAGGGCCCGTAGGAGACCCCGGGCTCACATCAGAGGGGATAATTCAAGAGACTCGGAGATGGACAGTCGAAGGAAATCCACCATGTTACTGTTTATTATCTCGGCAATTTTTATTCTATTATGGTCATTGTTAATATTTTTCTCCATATGGTTTCGGATGGGAAATATGGGCTATAATTCTGTACAATTAGATCAATATGTTCAGGAATTGGGTTTCATGCTCCAGCTCCTTGGCTGCTGCACAAACACTGTGATTTACGCTGTGACGCAGAGTCAGTTCAGAGAGCAGTTGAAGAATCTGCTGAAATTTTCCTTCACTCCAATTCTTCAATTTAGTAAATCCTGAGAGGAACTTAACACAACATCTCTTACCTCCTATTGGCCACTAAATCGTCCCATTGCTATCATATCCACACTGATTGGACAATATACTTGCCTCTGAACAGCTCCACCCTTCCATGTAAGACGTACCCGAACATCATTGCGATCTTTTTTCTGATCGTACAGACATGTGTACACGTGCCATCTGATCTCTCCCATTGCTCGATGAAACTTCCATCGTCAAAATCACTCAAACTCCAGCGGCGAGTTGCACACCCGATATGCCCAAAGCAATCCACATTGGACAAGCAAAATTCTGGGTTCTGATGACATGCAGATCGACATCGCGCTAGTAAAAGTAACCTGCTTGTTTGGCACCTCCTCCAAACCCATTCACTTCCCATATTAACCCTTCCCCGCCAACTCAGAGTGACAGCAGTGTGCACGATCTCCAAAGACGTTGCAGGAACAGCCAAAATCTCATTTGACAGTAACTTAAAAACTCACCAGCACAATACTCTATAAGGGTGAGACCAACATATTCATAAGGACACAATTTCTATTTCATGCTTTTCATCCACGTGCGTAATATCCACGCCTCCTGATTTAAGAACATTTGAGGGGCAGGACAGTGGCGCAATGGTTATTACTGCTGCCTCACAGTCAGGGAGCCGGGTTCAATTCAAGCCTTGAGTTACTGATGTGTGAAGTTTGTATTTTCTCCCCATGCCTACAGGAATTTCCTTCGACTGTTCGGGTTTCCTCCCACAGTCGAACGACGTCTGGGTTCGGTGCATTGGCCGTGCAAAAATGCCCCAATTGTCCACAGGTTTAGGTGGGGGCGTGGTCAAAGAAAGGGTGTTCTTGAAAAGGGCTTGAGCAGATTCGATGTGCCGAAAGGCCTCCTTTTCCACTGTATTGACTTTTTCATTCTGATGATACGATGTGCAAGCCCCGCTCTACGTTATTCACCATCCTTAGATGGGCCGTTATCGTCTATGTTTCACTGTAACTGGGCACAATGCTGAGACTGTCCTGTGAATGGGATTACACCACATGGACAGCAGCGGGTAAATTGGGCAACTCACCACACTTTGTCAGGGGAATATCAGGAATGGACAGTAAATTATCGCCTCCGGAATTATAGAAGCAATTGCTGCTGGTGTCTTTACCAATATTGGTCACTCAATCAAGATGACAAATGACCTGATAAAGATATTAATTCCCAATTTGAATGATTGGCTTCCATATTCTTTGCATTTCTTCATTGACTCAATTTTGTGAGAAAATAAATGCTGATTACAATGTGTTATTTAAATCTGTGATTTGAATCTGCAGCTGTTTTATTTGTGTATTGATTATTTACTTACGAACTGGTATATGAAGAAGAACTTGGCTCTTCGGAATGAATGCTAATTTTATTAACATGACTTCTAGGTCCATTTTGAGCAGTGAAGAGCTATCATCTCAAAAACATTGGTTCCAAGGAGAATTAATACATCTTTACAGTCTTTTTACTTATTCGATTGTTACATATGGCCAAAGTATTAGCCCACGAAAGCGGTTTTAACAGCTACGAAGTGTATTCCTGAAGGGGAGGAGGGATATATTTTCATCTCACTGTCCAGCAGGCAGCAAGTCTGCGGTCAAGTGTTTTGATTTTCAAAATGGTGGCGCTGGTGAATGAAGAGAGGAGGAATAACAATGGAGAGAAAATTGTGACTTTCCATCATCTGAGCAAAGTGAACTTAGCAAAGCGAGACAGCAGCAGGGAAATCGCGTCTGAAAGGAAGGGAAGTATGCATATTTCAGTCATAGTTCTAGAATGTCTTGGGTTAGCATTGCCATGTTAGCAGTGACGCATCAATCTGAAAGTAAAAACCACTTGAAGCCAGTGAGTGATGTATCGCACGCTATATTAATACGTTGTGGCTCGTGTCTACAACCTGAAGGTACAAGTCTCAGGGAACGTACATCAGCATCAATATTTAATTTTCGGGTCAAAACTTTTCGGGACATATGATTGAACTTTTATGAAAGTTCCGTACGTGCGTATACTTCATATTGGGGTGATAAAATACAACGTTTTGGTCAAACCACAACTGGACTTTTGAACCAGGTTGCGCCTCCTTATGTGAGGAAGGATGTGATGACATTGGTGCAGTTCAGAGAAACGTCAGCAGATTGATTCCAGGATTAAAGGCTGGTGTATGAGGAGAGTTTCCACAGTTGGAGCTCATACTATGATCGAGTTCCATGAGACAGAAAATTGATTGATAACTTAAATGTCGACCTAATATCACCTCGTGTGGGACAATGTACAGGGTGAATCCACAGAGATACCTTTAGAGGCGGTAGATTTGATACTAAGATGAGCAAGACTTCCTTCTCGCAGAGGTTCGTGAATTTATGGAACTCTGCCCCATACTGATGTTGATCACTTTTGGTAACAACTGTGCAAGCCAGACTTCTATGTTTTCGATGTAAAATATCCGTCCCCTTTGGCATCACTCTTGCACTATTGTGTTCTGTCCAGCGCTGCAAATGTGCTGTCAGTAAGTTCATGGCGTTTTCACGAAATGCATGTTGATAATTAGCTGGATATAACCAACAGCTGAATAGGTCACAGGAGGTACATTTTGATGGCTGATGTCACATAAACGCTACATTTAACCAGTAACTCGAGGGAAATAATAAAGTAAAGCAAACTACACATCGATAAGCGCGATAGGAAGTTAATGCATCCACAATACTTTTTAAGGATCAGTTCCTGCGATTGCAATATTGCGGTTCTGTGTGCTGATATCTGCGTGTGTGGAATGTAACTGATTTCAGGCCAATGAACCTGCCTCCCATCCATGGACTCCATCTACACCTCCCGCTGCCTGGGGAAAGCGGGCAGCATAATCAAGGACCCCTCCCACCCGGCTTACTCACTTTTCCAACTTCTTCCATCGGGCGGGAGATACAGAAGTCTGAGAACACGCACGAACAGACTCAAAAACAGCTTCTTCCCCACTGTCACCAGACTCCTAAATGACCCGCTTATTGACTGACCTGATTAACACTGCACCCTGTATGCTTCAACCGATGGCAATGCTTATGTAGTTACATTGTATATATTGTGTTTCCCTATTATGTATTCTCGTATATTCTCATGTATTTTCTCGAATTTTGTTTAATTCCCTTTTCTTCCATGTACTGAATGATCTATTGAGCTGCTTGCAGAAAAATACTTTTCACTGTACCTCGGTACACGTGACAATAAACAAATCCCATTCAAATCCAATCCAATCCAATCTAATCCAATTAATGTATTTCGTTCATATTCGCTGAATGAAGGAGTCAATCAGACCAAGAAAGAAACTGTTTCTTCAAAGAGCAACCGCCATCACTTTCTGTCACAATTTCAGAGGTAACATGAATTTATGCACGGTTTTCTGGAATGTCTGTTTTCTTCTTCAGTTCCTTCATTGAATGTGTGTTCTAAATCCAGGACAATGTCATTAGAACAGAAAAGAACAGGATAGTGATAGATCCACCTCCCTCCAGCGATGGACCGAAACATGTTGTCTTGAAACATCCAACACAAAACCGGGAAGATCATTCAGACTAAGTCCGGAGGTCCAATGGAGGGCGGAAGTTAATTTCCCGAGAAATCGTCAACACTGACACTGTCAACAGGGGTGGGGTGGTATCAGGGGATTGGAGAGTGGCGAATGTCGTGCCCCTGTTAAAAAAGGGAATAGGGATAACCCTGGGTATTACAGACCAGTTAGTCTTTCTTCGGTGGTAGGCAAAGTAATGGAAATGGGACGGAGGGAAAGGATTTCTGAGCATCTGGAAAGGCACTGCATGATTAGGGACAGTCAGCACGGATTTCTAAGGGGTAGATCTTGACTTACAAGTCTTATTGACTTCTTTGAGGAGGTGACCAAGCATGTGGATGAAGGTAAAGCAGTGGATGTAGAGTACATGGATTTTAGGAAGGCATTTGATCAGGTTCCCCATGGTAGGCTTACGCAGAAAGTCAGGAGGCATGGGATAGTGGGAAATTCGGCCAGTTGGATAACGAACTGGCTAACCGATAGAAGTCAGAGAGTGGTGGTGGATGGCAAATATTCAGCCTGGAGCCCAGTTACCAGTGGCGTTCCGCAGGGATCAGTTATGGGTCCTCTGCTGTTTGTGATCTTCATTAATGATTGGATCAGGGAGTTCAAGGGTGCATCAGTACATTTGCAGACGATACGAAGATTGGTGGAGTTGTGGATAGTCAGGAGGATTATTGTCGGCTGCAAAGAGACATAGAAAGGATGCAGAGCTGGGCTGAGAAGTAGCAGATGTAGTTTAACCCTTACAAGTGCGAGGTTGTCGATTTTGGAAGGACAAATATGAATGCGGAATACAGGGTCAACGGTAGCGTTCGTGGCAATGTAGACGAGCAGACAGTTCTTTGGGTCTATTGTCATAAATCTTTGAAAGTTGCGACTCAAGTGGATAGAGCTGAGAAGAAGGCTTATGGTGTGCTGGGGTTCATTAGCAGAGGGATTGAATTTGAGAGCAGTGAGGTGATGATGCAGCTGCACAAAACCTTCGGAAGCCGACATTTGAAGTACTGGATGGAGTTCCGGTCACCTCATGTTCGGAAGGATGTGGAAACTTTGGAAAAAGTGCAAAGGAGATTTAGCAGGATTTTGCCTGGAATGGAGAGTAGGTCATACGAGAAACGGTTGAGGCTGCTAGCACTTTTCGCATTAGAACGGAGAGGATGAGGGGCGACTTGATAGAGGTTTATAAGATGATCGGGGAATAGATAGAGTAGACAGTCTGAGACATTTTCTCCGGGTGGAACAAACCATTATAAGGGGTCATAAATTTAAGGTAAATGGTGGAAGATATAGGGGGGATGTCAGAGGTAGGTGTTTTAGCGAGAGAGTAGTGGGGCCACGGAATACACTGCCTGTTGAAGTAGTTGAGTCGGAAACGATAGGGACATTCAAGCGTCTATTGGATAGGTACATGGATTAGGGTAGAATAATGGAGTGTAGATTAATTTGTTCTTAAGGGCAGCACGGTAGAATTATGGATAGCACAATTGCTTCACAACTCCAGGATCCCAGGTTCGATTCTGGCTTGGGGCACTTTCTGTGTGGAGTCTGCACATCCTCCCGTGTGTGCGTGGGTTTCCTGCGGGTGCTCCGGTTTCCTCCCACAGTCCAACGATATGCAGGTTGGGCGGATTAGCCATGATAACTTGCCCTATGTGTCCAAAATTCTATGAAAAATTCTGATTAACCTAGGACAAAAGTTCGGCACAACATCATGGACCGAAGGGCGTGTTCTGTGCAGTATTTATTTATGTCTATATCTAATAATGAATAAAATAATATTTGTTTTTCTAAGGGATATTTATCTATTCTACTCTGAAGTTTGATTATTCACCGTTCCACGCAGCTTGAAAACTTAAAGTTCAGAAGATCACAATAGTGAAGGAGGAGAATTACGCCATTTGCCCATCGAGCCTGCCACAACTTTCAATAATGGGTGATATGTTACTCATCGCCATAATGCCGCCTTCTCCCTGTTACGGGTGAAAATATTCACACGAAGGCCTGAGTATAAGTAAAACAGTTTATTATGTCAGAATTCTGTGGGACAATGTAGAAACATAGAACAGTACAGCACAGAACAGCCCCTTCGGCCCTCGATGTTGTGCCGAACAATCATCACCCTACTCAAGCCAACGTATCCACCCTGTACCAGTAACCCCCCCCCCATTTCACCTTATTTATTTAGGAAACTAAGGGCAATTTAGCATGGCCAATCCATCTAACACGCATATCTTTGGACTGTGGGATGAAACCGGAGCACCCAGAGGAAATCCATGCACACACGGGGAGGACGTGCATACTCCACACATACAGTGACCAATCCGGGAATTGAACCTGGGACCCTGGAGCTGTGAAGCAAATATCTGGGGGCTCCGCAGCCTCTGACAGCATCTTTTCCCTCAGAAGTCTGACATAAAAATCTGCTCTTTAAACTTATATTCAGGCCTTTGTTTGAATGTTTTCAACCCTAACATTTGGTGTAGTCTGGCGTGAGGTTGCCGAGGCGAACGCCGCTCGAGTCGGTGGACAAGGCTAGTTGTCAAACCTCTGACCGCCAGAAATCAGAGTCAGTCGGCGAGGCGGACGGACAGTGAGGTAAAGACTCAGTTTTAAAATTTTTTTTTGGTTTTGTTTTTTTTGTCCGCTATACCTTTTTCTTTAGTGTTAATTGGCTGCTCGAGGACCCATGCTCAACCTGAATTAAGGGGGCAAATGAGCTCTCACCTGACGGCCAGAGATATTGGGAATCCAGACGCACAGACTGTTGAGTAAATTTACCGTAACGCAGTGACAAGCCAGTACCGCCAACCTCTGGAAGTGGACGATAGCTCAAGCCTCTGAGCACAGTCGACTCGGCACACCGGCTACTCGCTTGATAGAGAAGATATGGATTAACACATCATGGAAAAGAGAGCCATGAGGTTACTTTTCTGGGGTCCCTCGGGATCCATGAGTCTGGCGTTCGGGCAAGCGCGAAAATCTCTGACACAGAAAATTATCAGAGATGGGTGGGACGCTAACGCAGCCCCTGCGGAACAAAGAAAATAGTGGGAAACACAGAATAGAGATACGGCAGAAAAGGGGAGGATCATTTTAGTTCATCAATTAGTTAGTTACAGAATCCGTACAGGCGTCACCACAACAGACAAAGAAAATTGTAAACCCCTTTAGCCAAGGAAACCCACATCCATACGCTTCCGCCCCACTACACACTGGGGAGGGGGAAAAGGTGACAGAAATTCAGTGCGCCCCCATGCAACGTTACGCTAATAATGCAACTGACAGCTATAAAGCCATCAGCACGACTGGAAAAACAGGCTATTTTTAAAGATTTAGGAACTCTCGCTCCCCGTAGCAAAAACGCTAACTTTTGGAAAAACTTAGAGGAGACGTGAGAAGTTAAAGACCTGCATCCACGTGACATTCCACAATTGGTGAGGGCCAAATGTCCAGCTGATAAATGGATAACTCTGACGGCCAATTTCCAAGACGGAGAATGAGCGGCCGCAGTCGCGGCGAACGCTGCCCAACAGGCAGCCGAGAACACGTTTAAGACGGCCGTCTGCGCCGACCTGGTGACCGTAGCGTCAATTGGGGAAGGATCCAGGCTACACGACAAAGAAAGGGGAGCCCAATAATAATTATGGAGAACGACTGTTCAATGCACATTGCGAATCTTCGGGACAACTGAATGCCCAGCGGGACGATGCCCTTTTTATTCAGATGTTTAAAGATGGACTCTCTCATGCACACCAGACAATATTAAGAATCTGAGTAGTGGCCGCGCCCACATATGATGCTGCGGTTCAATGGGCAAGCCAGGTAGATGTAAAGGATCAAGACATTCAGGGTGGGGGAATGAAACCAGAAATACAAATAAAGCTGTAATAGATAGCCGCAGCACAGCCTATACAGCCCGCCGAGCGAATAATAGGCAAATGTTTTAATTGTGGGAAGGTGGGACATAAGTCCCAACACTGCAAAGCTGTGGCATAGAAGTGTGACAATTGTGGGAAAACCGGCAAGAGTCATTGCTGTTGGCAAAATCCATATAAAATAACACAATTGACCCAAACGATCATGCAGCTTTCCTTGAATGGCTCAAGGAAAAAAGGAAAGGACAGAGCTTCTGATGCCGGGTGGCCTCTGCTGATACAGTGACAGATAATCGTATCTACGTACCCGCCCTGTTAGGCGGCCAGCATTGCCAGATGTTAATTGACACGGGGACAGCTGTCTCCTTCACCGATATACCATTACCGTTGTTCAAAGAATACATATACAGTGTTGGAGTAGAGGGCTCAGAGACCCGTGCCGAAACGAGTAGACTAGTCATTTTAGACATAGCTGACCGACTTATACCGATTCAGCTTTTTATATGCGCTAACGAAGGCTGTGTCCTGGGGATATTGTAATATAATTGAAAGTTCTGACAGACACAGCAATCCATAAGATTCACTGGCTCCGACACTACTGGAATACGGTTAAGCCTAACCAACCTTGCCACCATCTGGCGAATGTAGGAAGTGCAAGCACGTTACAGCGGGACTGGGACACAACACCCAAACCTTTTGCACCGTCTGCAGGTCGCTGCCTGCGGTCTGGGCCACAACTAAACAGGAAACGGGCCGTGTACTCATGGCACCTAGCACTGTAAACGAACCAGAACATACACCCCATAAACAATATCTCATAAAGCCAGAGGCACGCTGTTGCACGTTTTGCTATGGGTGCAAAACGCGTTTATTGGGGTGTATTAACTTGCCTGTGTTAAAGGCCGTGTGCTTAACACCACTAGGCTCTGTGTATGTATTTTCAGCTCAGGAGTCGCCAGTTGCCATATAGACAACTCACATATATTCCAAGGTCAGGTTCAAAGTAATAAAACGATACACCGATTAGTAAGTTCCAAAATATCAATATTTATTATACAATTATAATAAATACGCATGCACACACTAAGGGACTAAGCTATGACTAAACTAAGCAAACAGAATACTTAACTACACAACAGGAACAGGAACAGGAACAGGCAAGGTCAGGGAGCGAGGCCTTCGTCCCGGTCTTGGGCTGCAACCTTCAGAAAGCGTGCTGGTCACTGGGGGTCTAGCGGGCTTGGTTCGCGTAGCGAGCGTCGTATTGACACTTACGGTTCGGCGGCTGGTGCTCAACGGCTGGAGTCAGGATACGAGTTGGAGGTCTTGGTCAAAGCCGGAGCACGAAACAACAGACAGGACCATGTGTGGGGGTCTATATTTATAGGGGTCCCCAATGTCCTTCCCTCTTCCTGGGCGGGCTTTACCTTTAGGTATCGATTGGATCGCTTCCAATCGATATCTTTTGAATTCCTCCAATGTAAGGGTCTTTCTCGATGGTGGGGGCGGTTTCTATAGTGGATACTTCTGGTGCCGCTCTGTCTGGACATCCACTTAAAGTATCTTATTCAAACCCAAATGTTGCCATTGTGTGTGCCTAGATCTGGACTGCCTCATTAGTATGTAGAACGTTCTGCCATTATCACCTTTGGTTGGAGATCTTCCACCTGGCCAGAAACTGGTTTTGCTGCTTGCAAAATGCTAATGAGTGTTTGCAGGCTGTTTGCCTTGGCTAAACTGTTTTTCCCTACAATCTTAGCGATTCTCCATTTTGTTTGGTTCAGTGTCCATTTTAGGTGGCTACAGTGGCTACATTGCACGCCGTTCAGGAGTTTGTCCAGAATTTAGAGACAATGGGTATAGTCAGGCGAACTGAAAGTAATTCACCCATCTGGATAGTCATCAAAGCTGATAAAACATTCCGTCTGACCATTCATTACACCGAATTAAACACAATCACACCCAGGCTGCACACCATAGTTGAGAACCCAAGTACTATTCTCAACGACTTAACGCTAGACCATAAAATATTTTCAGTTTTAGATATAGCAAATGGATTTTGGTCCATACCATTAGACCCAGAGTCTCAGAATGAATTCGCTTTCATGGTAGGGGCAGACAATGCACTTGGCCGAGATTACCGAGGGGATTCCACAGCAGCCGAGCTATTTTCCACCGAGTTATGAGCTCGCTGTTGGAGAACGTAGATTTGATCCCGTATCGCAGCACAGTTCTGCAATACGTTGATGACCTGCTGATTCCCTCAGACGATGCGGCCGGTAACGCCGCCCTGTTGACCGACGTATTACAGGCATTTGAAAAAGAATAACAAAATTAAACCCAAAAAGGCCCAGATTGGGCGTACGTCCTTCCTTTACCTCGGGCAACTGATATCACAGAGTACCCGCTCTCTGCCCCCTGACAGACGAACAGCGATAAAGGAGATGTCCCGCCCGACATCAGTCCGCGGGTTTCGCAAGGTCTTAGGTCTTTTAAATTGCAGTCGAAATAAGTTACATAACTTCGCTGCCTTAGCGGCACCGATCCAAGAACTTGTGCAAGGGGGGGGGGAACCTTCGCAGCCACACCATAGACTGGGGTCTGGATCAGGAAGACGCAAATGGGGAACAGGCATTCACCTCAGCCTCAACCCTCGGACTACCGGACACGAGGAAGCCATTTCACATACATTGTGGCAACGAGGGCCAGTTCTGTGCAGCGGTGGTAACGCAGATCCACGGGGACAGGCGCAGAACGGTATTCAACAAAACAGTCTTCCGCAGCATTTGGGTTTGCCCGCTGCTGGGCAGCACTAGACTGCGCGGCTTGGGAGCCAGAGTTAGCGAACCCACCTTGATGGCCGGCGATATCATCTTACATACCGAGCATACAATTGTGGAAATGTTAAACAATCATAAACTCCGATCAGTCTCAAACCTATGCCCGACCTGCTGGGAGTCCGTTTTCGTCTACAAGGATCGGCCAGTTTTAATCGTCAGGGACACCGGGGAGAATCCTACGGACGGGATCATATCTGAGAGGGCACCCCATATATGCTCACAGGTAGATGAGGCAGTGGGTGAGACACTAACAGAAGAAGACCCTTTCGAAACTCCAGATCATCCGATTTGTGGATCCCTCAAGCGAATATTTTGAGAGGACGCCACGAACTGGTTGGGCTGGAGTAGACGGTGAGCTGAGAACTGTACTTTCGGGAAAGTTAGACAGATCCCTCTCAGCAAAAGTGGCGGAATTCTTCACAGTAACGAAAGCACTTACCTTCGCAGAGGGGAAACTGTGAACATATACACCGATAGCAGATATGCCTTCGGTACAGTACATGATCACATGGCTGCCTGAGATAGGCCAGGATCTGTTACCTCTGGGGGTACCGGACAAAACATGGGCAACGTTGAGAGTCCCCGAAGGCAGCCGTGAATTTACCTAAACAAGCTGCAGTGATAAAAGTTAAAACCCACCAACAAGGGGGGAATGAAGCAGCTGACAATGCGGCTCAGGCTACCCTGGTCAACTGCTTCACTGTAAGGAGTCACTGTCAGGAGTCACTGAAGAAATCAGTATTGAAAAATTATACTCAGACACATCGAGCGAATAAAAGGAGGGCTGCTGTACAAACGGAGGTCAACAGGATGAAAAAGGAATTTGGAGAGAAAATGGCAGAGTAATTGTCCCTGCTTTCATCCGACAGACCCTTCTCACAGCACATCATGGTTTGGACCATGCAGGGAAGGAGGCTCTGGTACACCTAATTGGTAAAGACTGGTGGTGGCCCAGCATGGGACCGATACTGCCAAACACTGACAGCCATGCATCCCATGCGCACATCATAATCATGGACGCCCCGCTAAAATTAGGATGGCACATCAGACGAGACCTGGGGGGCCGTTGGGGAAACCTGAATATTGACTTTACCGGACCACTGTCCCAAAGCAGAGGGAAGCGATATTGTGTCGTCATCATCCATCAATTTACGCGTTGGGTTGAGGCGTTCCCAACACGGAAATACGATTTTGCGGACAATAGAACAGTACAGCACAGAACAGGCCCTTCGGCCCTCAATGTTATGCCGAGCAGATCACCCTACTCAAACCCGACAATGGCAGAGGAAAGTATCCCGCGCTGGGGGGTGTCCTTACAGATTGACTAAGACCAAGTGACTCATTTCACTGGACTAGTTACAAAGAAAATATGTACATCAAACAGAAATTCCACGTACCACAATCACCCAGAGAGCTCTCAGATGGTCGAACGTATGAATAGAACACTCAAAACTGCCCTAGCGAAAGCCCTGGGAGAAAATCAGCAGTGGGTCGACGTTTTACCCACTGTCCTGAAGAAATTAAGAGCAAGCCCTAATCAGACGACCGGCTTCTCTCCCGATAAACTGATGACGGACCGTGTAATGCAATGACTAGCGAGGATAATTACGGGGTGGGGGGGGGGGGGGAGATTTAGGTCTAATGAGGGACAGGATGCACAAATATGTATTTGTACTTAGCAACCAATTGAAAGGAATGCGCCAACAAACACGATCTAGACAGGGAACTACGGATACGAATTGAGAACTGACAGCATTACCCGATATTTCCCCCGCTGGTTCTAAGGTGATGGTCAAGGTCCTGCGCGAAAAACAATCGTTTGCTCCCAGGTGGACAGCACCCACCAAGTACTCATCAGCGAGGACACGCGCATACGAAGACATATGAGGCATGGGACGCTGGAAACACTGGACGCAGTTAAATTGTATAACGTTTGAATAATTTATTATATTTAGGGTACGTACCGAAGAATTGAAAATCCCTACCCAGCCGAAGCATGATGAAGCCCTGCATGTCAGCCTTCTACATTTTTATTGTGATTGTTCTGAATATGCTTTCTGTAACCAAATGCTGTTATATAAAACCTGCTCTCATTAAGAATACCTTTCTGGCTTCACAATATGAATATGCACAGGTAACACATACCTCCTCCTGTTGGGTGTCTGCGCACATCCCGTACCGGGTAGATAACGGAGTCAGCTTATGGGCAACACCCGTACATTTACAGAAAGAATGAATGTGTGGTTCTTCGTTAATAGCACAAACACGGACGCACAGTTACCTAATATCGAGGCGCATACAGGCACGCACACAAACATACGCATGCACACATGGCACACATCGCACACAAGGACACACGTATACATCTGCACACACATTCACACATATTCAACACGCTCATCTACGCACATATACACATACACATAAGCACACAGAACATACACCACACACATATGCGCGCACATATAGTACACACATAAACACATACAATATGCTCATACACATATATACCCACGCACGCATCACACACACATAGAACAGTCTCATATATATATATATATATGTATATCCATCAATATATTTATGTACAAACACACATATATTATATATATCTATATATATATATATATATATATATATATATATATATAGATATATATATAATATATGTGTGTTTGTACATAAATATATTGATGGATACACACGCAAATAGAACCAATACCTGAAGGGAGCGTTATGAAAACCTGAGTACTGAGTAAACGTAACGACAAAGTGCTGAACTACCTAATTGCGCTTGAATAGGAAATGGAGTCGACATTTAAAAAAAAGGAAAAAAGGTTTCTTGTAAATGGTACAGGTCCGCTTCCACCTTGGAATGCGCAAGACAATCAACATCATCAGGATTTCAACTACGTCTGCTAATGGGGGCATGAGAATGGAGATAACGGAAATATATAAGTGCATAATCCCGCTCAACATAAAACATGTGACCAGTAGGACAATGTTATATCATAAAATCTGGAAACGGACTTCCCATATTGAAAGCGGACCTTCACTATTCTTTCCCGTGACCAACATTCGTGGTCGTGCATTACTGTTAAATAAAAGTAAATTCTCATCTAAATCCTGCATTCACTTCGGCAGCAAAGTTGTTCTGACATAACAAGAACTGCAGGTGTTCAGCAGTGCGGTTTAACTCCACTTTTCTCATGGGCAGGTTGGGTGGCCAATAGATTGTCGGCTAGCCAATCACACATGAATTCCCTGACGTATATGCCGCTTGGGTCATTGAACATTACCTCATCTCGTACCTGAATGGCCTACACATTCTGAGATATTGAGCATTAGTTATTAGCCTCATCATCCGTTCTGATTCAGACTTTGCCATGTTGTTGGCAAGCCCTATAGGAATCAAATTAGGCATATACTTGCTAGAATACACAAAAATAACAGAGGAACCGATGGATGTCTATAAAATATTAGGAGGGATTAATGAAATCTATGTAGACAAATTGTTCCCCCCTTGGGGGGAAATCTGGAACTAGAGATCGCCGCTATAGTTTCAGAGGTGGTAGATTTAGAGTCGGAAGAGGAGGAAGGACTTCACTCAGAGAGTGTTTAATTTGTGGAAGTCGTTGCTCCATGGTGTTGTGTAGTCTCAGTTATTAAATAGTTTCAAGAAGGCGGTACATATATTTCTGTTTGAAGCACGAAGGGTTAGATGGATGTGGAGAAGAGGAGCGAGGTGGATTTGAGACCAGGAACTTATGATTTGCATAGCGAGGACACTATCTGTCAATTTCTGACAACGGTCCCAGGTATGGAGTAATGTTCTGTGAGAGGGCCTTTATTCAATGGTGTTTATGAGAATGATAGCGACCTTATTGAAACATATTGGATTCTCAGGGGGGGCTTGACCAAGTAGATGCTGAGACGCTATTTGCTCTTATGTGAGAGGCTAAGATTTGAATGCATAAACTCTGAGTAACGCGGCGCCCAATTGGAACAGAGATGAGCAGGAATATCGTCTCACAGTGGGCAGTGAATCTGTAGAGTTCTTGACCACAGAGAGCTGTAGAGGCTGGGGCGTTGACTGTGTTCAACGGTGAGATCGGCACATTTTTAATCCTAAAGGGAATCGTGGATAATGGAGGTAAGGCGGAAAAGTGGAGTTGAGGACAATCATTTCTGGGCAGCTATGATCTCAATATATAGAGTTTATAGAGAAATACAGCACAGAACAGGCCCTTCGGCCCACGATGTTGCGCCGAACTTTTGTCCTAGGTTAATCATAGAATTTTGGACAATTTGTCATGGCCAATCCACCCAACCTGCACATCTTTGGACTGTGGGAGGAAACCGGAGTACCCGGAGGAAACCCACGCAGTCACGGGGAGGATGTGCAGACTCCACACAGACAGTGACCCAAGTCGAAATCGAACTTGGGACCCTGGAGCTGTGAAGCAATTGTGCTATCCACAATGCTACCGTGCTGCCCTTAAGAAGTTAACCTACACTCCCTTATTCTACCCTAATCCAAGTACCTATCCAATAGCCGCTTGAAGGTCCATAAATTTTCCGACTCAACTACTACCACAGGCAGTGCATTCCATGCCCCCACTACTCTCTGGGTAAAGAACCTACCTCTGACATCCCCTCTATATCTTCCACCATTTATCTTAAATTTATGTCCCCTTGTAATGGTGTGTTCCACCCGGGGAAAAAGTCTCTGACTGTCTACTCTATCTATTCCCCTGATCATCTTATAAACCTCTATCAAGTCGCCCCTCATCCTTCTCCGTTCTAATGAGAAAAGGCCTAACACCCTCAATCTTTCCTCGTATGACCTACTCTCCATTCCAGGCAACATCCTGGTAAATCTCCTTTGCACCTTTTCCAATGCTTCCACATCCTTCCTAAAATGAGGTGACCAGAACTGCACACAGTACTCCAAATGTGGCCTGACCAAGGTTTTGTACAGCTGCATCATCACCTCACGGCTCTTAAATTCAATCCCTCTGCTAATGAACGCTAGCACACCATAGGCCTTCTTCACAGCTCTATCCACTTGAGTGGCAACTTTCAAAGAACAATGAACATAGACCCCAAGATCTCTCTGCTCCTCCACATTGCCAAGAACCCTACCATTAACCCTGTATTCCGCATTCAGATTTGTCCTTCCAAAATGGACAACCTCACACTTGTCAGTGTTAAACTCCATCTGCCACTTCTCAGCCCAGCTCTGCATTCTATCTATGTCTCTTTGAAGCCGACAACAGCCCTCCTCACTATCCACAACTCCACCAATCTTCGTATCATCTGCAAATTTACTGACCCACCCTTCAACTCCCTCATCCAAGTCGTTAATGAAATTCACAAACAGCAGAGGACCCAGAACTGATCCCTGCGGTACGCCACTGATAACTGGGCTCCAGGCTGAATATTTGCCATCCACCACAACTCTCTGTCTTCTATCGGATAGCCAGTTTGTTATCCAACTGGCCAAATTTCCCACTATCCCATGCCTCCTTACTTTCTGCATAAGCCTACCATGGGGAACCTTATCAAATGCCTTACTAAAATCCATGTACACTACATCCACTGCTTTACCTTCATCCACATGCTTGGTCACCTCCTCAAAGAATTCAATAAGACTTGTAAGGCAAGACCTACCCCTCACAAATCCGTGCTGACTATCCCTAATCAAGCAATGCCTTTCCAGATGCTCAGAAATCCTATCCCTCAGTACCCTTTCCATTACTTTGCCTACCACCGAAGTAAGACTAACTGGCCTGTAATTCCCAGGGTTATCCCTATTCCCTTTTTTGAACAGGGGCACGACATTCGCCACTCTCCAATCCTCTGGTACCACCCCTGTTGACAGCGAGGACGAAAAGATCATTGCCAACGGCTCTGCAATTTCATTTCTTGCTTCCCAGAGAATCCTTGGATATATCCCGTCAGGCCCGGGGGACTTGTCTATCCTCAAGTTTTTCAAAACGCGCAACACATCTTCCTTCCTGACAAGTATCTCCTCAAGCTTATCAGTCTGCTTCACGCTGTCCTCTCCAACAATATGGCCCCTCTCATTTGTAAATACTGAAGAAAAATACTTGTTCAAGACCTCTCCTATCTCTTCAGACTCAATACACAATCTCCCGCTACTGTCCTTAATCGGACCTACTCTCACTCTAGTCATTCTCATATTTCTCACGTATGTGTAAAAGGCCTTGGGGTTTTCCTTGATCCTACCCGCCAAAGATTTTTCATGCCCTCTCTTAGCTCTCCTAATCCCTTTCTTCAGTTCCCTCCTGGCTATCTTGTATCCCTCCAGCGCACTGTCTGAACCTTGTTTCTTCAGCCTTACATAAGTCTCCTTCTTCCTCTTAACAAGACATTCAACCTCTCTTGTCAACCATGGTTCCCTCACTCGACCATCTCTTCCCTGCCTGACAGGGACATACATATCAAAGACACGCAGTACCTGATCCTTGAACAAGTTCCACATTTCACTTGTGTCCTTCCCTGACAGCCTATGTTCCCAACTTCTGCACTTCAATTCTTGTCTGACAGCATTGTATTTACCCTTCCCCCAATTATAAACCTTGCCCTGTTGCTCGCACCTATCCCTCTCCATTACTATAGTGAAAGTCAGAGAATTGTGGTCACTACCTCCAAAATGCTCCCCCACTAACAAATCTATCACCTGCCCTGGTTCATTACCAAGTACTAAATCCAATATGGCCTCCCCTCTGGTCGGACAATCTACATACTGTGTTAGAAAAGCTTCCTGGACACACTGCGCAAACACTACCCCATCCAAACTATTTGATCTAAAGAGTTTCCACTCAATGTTTGGGAAGTTGAAGTCACCCATGACTACTACCCTGTGACTTCTGCACCTTTCCAGAATCTGTTTCCCAATCTGTTCCTCCACATCTCTGCTGCTATTGGGGGGGCCTATAGAACACTCCCAACAAGGTGACTGCTCCTTTCCTATTTCTAACTTCAACCCATATTACCTCAGTAGGCAGATCCCCCTCGAACTGCCTTTCTGCAGCTGTTATACTATCTCTAATTAACAATGCCACCCCCCCCCCCCACCTCTTTTACCATCCTCCCTAATCTTGTTGAAACATCTATAACCAGGGACCTCCAACAACCATTTCTGCCCCTCTTCTATCCAAGTTTCCGTGATGGCCACCACATCGTAGTCCCAAGTACCGATCCATGCATTAAGTTCACCCACCTTATTCCTGATGCTTCTTGCATTAAAGTATACACACTTCAACCCATCTCCTTGCCTGCAAGTACTCTCCTTTGTCATTGTTACCTTCCCCACTGCATCACTACGTGCTTTTGCGTCCTGACTATCGTCTACCTTAGTTGCTGGACTACAGATCCGGTTCCCATTCCCCTGCCAAATTAGTTTAAACCCTCCCGAAGAGTACTAGAAAACCTCCCCCCCAGGATATTGGTGCCCCTCTGGTTCAGATGCAACCCGTCCTGCTTGTACAGGTCCCACCTTCCCCAGAATGCGCTCCAATTATCCAAATACCTGAAGCCCTCCCTCCTACACCATTCCTGCAGCCACGTGTTCAACTGCACTCTCTCCCTATTCCTAGCCTCGCTATCACGTGGCACCGGCAACAAACCAGAGATGACAACTCTGTCTGTCCTGGCCCTTAACTTCCAGCCTAACTCCCTAAACTTGTTTATTACCTCCACACCCTTTTTCCTACCTACATCGTTGGTACCAATGTGCACCACGACTTCTGGCTGCTCACCCTCCCCCTTCAGGATCCTGAAGACACGATCAGAGACATCCCTCGCCCTGGCACCCGGGAGGCAACATACCTTTCGGGAGTCTCGCTCGCGACCACAGAATCTCCTATCTATTCCCCTAACCATTGAATCTCCTATTACTATTGCTTTTCTATGCTCCCCCCTTCCCTTCTGAGCCCCAGAGCCAGACTCAGTGCCAGAGACCTGGCCGCTGGGGCCTTCCCCCGGTAGGTCATCCCCCCCAACAGCATCCAAAACGGTATACTTGTTTTGAAGGGGAACGGCCACGAGGGATCCCTGCACTGTCTGCCTGTTA
This sequence comes from Scyliorhinus canicula, assembly GCF_902713615.1. NCBI lineage: Eukaryota > Metazoa > Chordata > Chondrichthyes > Carcharhiniformes > Scyliorhinidae > Scyliorhinus > Scyliorhinus canicula. Next base: position 1,527,735 of record NW_024055717.1, read on the forward strand.
GTTTTCTTTCCCCTGACTGTAACCCAGCTACTCTTGTCCAGTACCTTTGGTGTGGCTACCTCCCTGTAACTCTTCTCTATGACCCCCTCTGCCTCCCGGATGATCCGAAGTTCATCCAGCTCCAGCTCCAGTACCTTAACACGGTCTCTGAGGAGCTGGAGTTGGGTGCACTTCCCGCAGGTATAGTCAGCGGGGACACCAGTGGTATCCCTCACCACCCACATCCTACAGGAGGAGCATGCAACTGCCCTAGCCTCCATCCCCTCTTACTTTACAGAATTAGCTGCCCTGTGGACCAACTGGACCTCCGCCCTCCGACTCTGCTCCCAGTCAGCTGTACTCTAAACTTCTGGTTCCCTTCACGCTCTTTGATAAATATAGGAAATTAAATGAAAAGAGTACCTTACTCCCTCCTCACCTAACTCCCTCAGTCACCAAACTCTCACTGTAGCACTCAAATGCCACAAGCTCAGCACTCAGTGCAAACAAAGTCTGCACTGTATCTAGCCCCTATTTATACTGTGACTCTAGCTTCTAAAAACTGGCCTAATGCAATTAACTAATTAACAAGCTCCAGCTGCAAGTAAGTCCAAGTAGAACCTTGTTTAAAGCTGATTCAAAATTCACCTTCTTATAGACCAAACAGCAACTTTTAAGTTAATTAACTAAATAAAAGAAATACTAGACTTTAAATAACCCTTATACTCCCTCAGTCACCAAACTCTCACTGTAGCACTCAAATGCCACAAGCTCAGCACTCAGTGCAAACAAAGTCTGCACTGTATCTAGCCCCTATTTATACTGTGACTCTAGCTTCTAAAAACTGGCCTAATGCAATTAACTAATTAACAAGCTCCAGCTGCAAGTAAGTCCAAGTAGAACCTTGTTTAAAGCTGATTCAAAATTCACCTTCTTATAGACCAAACAGCAACTTTTAAGTTAATTAACTAAATAAAAGAAATACTAGACTTTAAATAACCCTTATACTCCCTCAGTCACCAAACTCTCACTGTAGCACTCAAATGCCACAAGCTCAGCACTCAGTGCAAACCTCAGCACTCAGTGCAAACCTCAGCACTCAGTGCAAATATGGCGGAGGTATCCCGGTAGGCCGGCCGGCCTACCTCTGGTCCTTCCTCCCATGGCCTTATTTTGAATCAAAGCACAATTTGTAACTTCAGTGATGAAAATAATTTGTGTCAAATGGCAACATTTGAAAAGATGGTTGCATTTGTCGAATCATAATCCATTAGACCTCTAAGAAATGGCATGGAAATAAATTATTGCACAGAAAATGTTGAAAATCATATTGTTCAGAAAAATAGAAGTCAAATTACATGAAAATTAAATAAGGGAACAAGGAGAGGTGGAATCCAGGAGCAAGGATACAAAAACATCTGACTGCTCCACTTCAGTGAGATCCATAAGGTACAATAAATTAATGGAAGACTTTCGTTTTAGTGTCGGTGGAGAACATTGGAACGCGCAGAATTAATATACAAATTATATGGAAGCCAGGTGAAGCAACGCTTGGTGTATTTTCAGTTTGCATGTTACACATATAGGGACAGGCCTCATCCAAATCGTGGGAGAAGGAGTATCGTTGAAAAATTGGAAGACTATGCCAAACATGAAAAGATGAACAGACTGAAATGGTTGCGTTTCAAAGCAATTGAGAAATTACTTGAGAGTCCGCTGAGGTGTTGCATTAAATTACTATTCCAATAGTAGAACCAGAGGAATAGGTTTGCATTCAGGAGAGAATGAGCGGCACAGTCGCAAATTGGATTAGCACTGCTGCCTCACTGTGCTGGGTTCATTTCCCACTCTGGGGAAATGTGTGGATTTTGCGCTTCGGCCCGTATCCTCGCTGGTTGCCTCCGGGTGCCCGGTTACAACAACAGTGAACACATGTGCAAATAAGGTGGACTTGCCATATATTTTTATGGAAACAGTAAAACATATATGAACCATGCCGAACGGTACAAACACTAATTTTGTATTGGAGAAACAGGATACCCTCCCCTCAGTACCAACATACGGGAACGTGGGGGTGGTGTAGCATACTCTGATTATTTAAACAGTTCTCAACACAATTGTACAAAGAAAAATACAACGGTGCAAACTCAAAACGTAGCGCTGGATTGACCAGATGCGCTCTCCTCTGCACCAACAGAAGGGAAAGCAGGGGTCCAGTGGATGGAGAGGGGCAAGAAGGGTGGCGGAGAGGGGCCAATAGGACACTGCCTGAACTATCTACCGATGCAGAAAAACAAAATAATTTATGATGTGCCAGATTCCCGGAGTCTCCCAGCTGAATTGCCACTTGGTGCCCCAAGATATGCAGGGTAGTTGGATTGGCCATGCCAAATTGATATTTAGTGTCCCACGATGTGCAGGTTAGTTGGATTGGCCATATCTTTTTATTAAAACAGTAAAAAAAATATATACAAGACCAAAATGTACAAACACTAATTTTATATTGGGGAAAGAGAGTACCCTCCCCTCAGTACCAACTTATGGGGAGGGGTGTGTGGATACTCTGATTATTAAAATAGTCCACAGCACATGACTACAAAAACAAATGGTGCACGCACTAAACTTTGCGCTGGAGAGACCAGACACCCTCGCCTCTACACGAACAGAAGGGAAAGGAAGGGGGTATGGTGGTGAGAGAGGAGCAAGGAGGGTACTTGGAGAACGATAGTGGCGGGGTATTGGTGGTATGCGCTAATAGGACATTGCCTGAATTACCTGCGGAGGCAGATAAATAAAATAAACTTCAATTAATATGTGCCAGATTCCGGGAGTACCCCAGGGGTTAATTGAATTGGCCGTGCTAAATTGTGCTTTTAGTATCCCACCATGGGCAGGTTATTTGGTTGCCCATGCTGAGCGCCCCAGGATGTGCACGTTAGTAGGATTGGCCATGCAAATTGCCCCCGAGTGTCCTAGGATGTGCAGGTGAGGTGGATTGGCTATGCTAAATTGCCCCAGAGGGTCCCACGATGTGCAGGTATTGTGGATTTGACATGCGAATATGGCCCTTTACGTCCCAATATGTGCAAGTTAGGTGGATTTGCCATGCTAAGTTGTCCCTTAGTGTCTCGAGGCGTGCAGGTTAGTTGGTTACGGTGGGTAAGTGGGTCTAGGTAAATGCTCTTTCACAATGTCATGGTAAGAATGGGGCTGCACGATAGCATGGTGGTTAGCATAAATGCTTCACAGCTCCAGGGTCCCAGGTTCGGTTCCCGGCTGGGTCACTGTCTGTGCGGAGTCTGCACGTCCTCCCCGTGTGTGCGTGGGTTTCCTCCGGGCGCTCCGGTTTCCTCCCACAGTCCAAAGATGTGCGGGTTAGGTGGATTGGCCATGCTAAATTGCCCGTAGTGTCGTTAAAAGTAAGGTTAGGGGAGGGTTGTTGGGTTATGGGTATCGGGTGGATACGTGGGTTTGAGTAGGGTGATCATTGCTCCGCACAACATCGAGGGCCGAAGGGCCTGTTCTGTGCTGTACTGTTCTATGTTCTATGTTCTAATGGCTTCAGTGTGCACGGTAGGTGCAGGTTCAAACCATGAACCAGGGATGATGGTCACAGGTAAATTAAGTTGGGTGGTCGGTCTGTGTTGTACGTGCTGCATGGCTGAATGCTATTCCGTATTTGTCTAGACATTACTGACTTTGTAGAGAACAGCAGAATAACTTCATCGCCGTACCTTTTTGTGAAAAGTCGTTCATTTTGTGTTCAACAATGATTAGCACCATACCAATGAGCAACAACGCATCAGGCAATGCCTCACCAATGGCACCGAGGTGGGAGGGATGTCTATGAAAGGATAATAAAAATGGTTTAGTTCTTCGTTTGTCCCAGCCAACCCTGGACAATGGGAGTAACGCGGACACATCAATTCCCCCATCTACTGCAGGCATTGTAAGGCTGCTGACAGCTGAACTGTGTGAAAAACAAGAGGTTTTTCGAATCCAATATTGTTACACTCAACGTGGTTGAACGCACGGTTCAAGGGTGCAGGTTTATTAGCTGGATATCAGTATCGGGAAGCATGTGGAAGTGACCACTGGATTTGTGACAGATTCAAATCTGGGCAACGGAATGCTCAGGAACGTTAGTTAGGATTATTATTTCTAAAAATGTCTTTCCAAATAAACTTCCTTCTCTCTTTCTGCAATTGTCGATGTAAAACACAGAAGATGGCTGGGATTAGGGATGCTCCGTCCTTTCACAGTGTTGGGATTTCCGGTGCACCGGAAGCACACCCACGCTCCGGGGTTTTGCCGACGGTGTTGGGCTGCCCACTTTATCCGGCTGGCGGGACGGTGAATCCTGCTGCCAACTGGAATGCGGCGTACCAGAAAAATCGGTGCAGCGGATCAGAGAATGCGGCCCCCTTGCGAACCGGCCGTTTGCGCCTTTCTCAGCCGCGGCGTTGAGTGGCTAAAATGGAAAATCTCAGTGACTGGCGGTGGGACGAGAGAATCCTCCAGCGAACGGCGCGCCGCCGCTAAACACGTGCCTTTGGAAACGGAAAATCCCCTGTGGGTATTAACAACGCTGAAAATCTGTAAAATGTATCTGTACCAAATATCGATCTACCAGCCAAGTTGCGTTTTTAACTCAAGCACAGTTCATTCAATAGATGAAAAATAATACGGCTCAATTTTCAGTTGATCCATAACTAGCTTATATACATGTTCCTTCAATCCAATGCCCACTTCACATATATGTATGCCGATGTGGGGATCCCAAAAGCTTATTTAAAACAATATATGTTACATTACATCTCAGATGTCGTTTGGTCTTCCTCGAAAAATAATTGCAATTCCACCACTGTGATTCTTCTCTTAAACAGGGTTTTAACTCTGATCCACACTATCCCGGGAAAGCGTTGTATTGTCACTTTCTTGGAAAACTACTCGCCATCCCCCTGAGATGAGCAAAGGCGATAAGGTCATCAAGGCAGCAGACATTTTCATTGTGTTATAGATTGGACAGCATTCTCAAAGGTATGTGCCAGCCTTGCGCTCACTCGATACAGAATCACTTTCAGTCGTTGGATGAAGCATTTAGTGCAGATAAAAAAAATTGGTTGTAGTGCTCTTCGACATTTACTTGAAATGTAACGTTTCCATTCCAGTGCCTCACTTGCTTACTACGAATCTGATGGGATTATGCATCTGCAATCGGGATCATTTCAGTCTCACACACTGACGTGTCTGCAGTGGACGAGCTGCTCTGTTATAGGATCGCAGAATTCTTCCGGCATTAATGAAGACCATTTTGCACATCGTGTCGACAACGGGCCCCAAAATTGGAACCATCACATCGTGCATGTCCTCTGCCTTTCCCCGGCACATCTGTATATTGATTCCATGCGTAACGCCATCCAGTGGCCTCCTGAATGCTTCGAATGAAACTGCCTCCCCCTCACTTTGAGGCAGTGCATTGGAGACACCGAACCACTCTCTTTGAGAATGTTGTGTTTCAGAATCGCCTTGTCTGCGATTCGCCTTGTAATCTGTGCCCCCTCGTTATCGTTCGTTTTGCGAGCTATACCTGGGTTAGACATTGGTATCCTCGTATAACAGTCGCTGAAAGTAAGCGCACAGGTACAGGTACAATAAAGAAGTCAATGATATATTGGCCTTCATAGAGAATTGGAGTACAGGAATAGGGATGCTTCATTGCAATTGTATAGCGCATTGGTGAGGCTACACTTGGAACATTGTGTGCAATGTTGGTGCCTTTAACTGAGGGAAGATGTTATTGCTATCGAACGAGTGCGCAATTGTTTACTCGGCAGATTCCTGGGACCACAGATGAGGATGGATTAATTCGGTTGCTTTTACATTGATTGGCGTTAGGAAGAGTGAGGGGTATTATAGGAACAGAGAATGATAAAGATGAGACAGGGTAGAATCAGAATCAACGGTTGCAGTTGTGGGCAGCCCAAAACGGATGGGCCATAATTTGAGGATACTGATTTATCTCAGGTCAGCAGAAATGTCTTTACCGAGCCTGAGAAATCTGTGGAATTTGCTCCCAAGGGAAGTATTTGAGGCGAAAACGTTGTGTTATTTCAAGAATTAATTAGAAAGAGATCTTGGGACAAATGGTATCTAGGATTCTTGGAGGATAATCGTCTTTTTGTCCCAAGGTATGCAGTTCGCTGACTCTAAGCCACAGGGCGGGTGGGGTGAGCCTATGTAGAGTGTCTTTCTGAGGGTTATTGCAGACTCTAATGCTTCATTCTGCACTGAAGGAATTCTATGTTGCAAATCAGGCAAACCATTCCTTGCACGGTTTCATATTTTCAGTTGCAAAATATAGGAAGTGGGCATTAAAATAACATGCAGATTTACACCTATTGATGCAATTCCTCAGTTTTAAACAGTTCCTCAATTACAACCAAAATTCTGGCGATTTTGAAGCTAATATGCACAATATGTACTCACCGAATGGAAGGATAATTAACGTCGTAAACATTTTCCAATCAGGTTCACACACGGTGATTGGGATCTCCAAAGTGCCTACTTCTTATACGTTCCTAGTTGTGTACCTAATATATTTTGTCTAACGGATATGACGATTCGGTTTTCCTGGAAACTAAGATTTTAGCACAAGATATAACCTTCGCCAAAGTCACAATTGACCATGTAACCCGCGACAACTTGATCAGCAAATTCCAGTCAGCAACATCACTCGGTAAAAAATGTATTGCCATTATATCTGAACTCGAATGTAATATGCCAAACCTATCAGTTTGGAAAATTGAGTAAACGAGGCAATGAGGTAATCTGGGACATCTGTGGAACAATTGCATGTACTAGGAGGCGGTGGCATTCTGACATTTTCACTGCACTAGTCACGCAAAGACTCTGGGGACACGGGTTAGTATATCAAATGATAAATTAGGTATTCAATAAAATACATCTGGAACTGAAATACTGATCATAACTCTGGAACACTTGCTGATTGGTGGAAGGAGCTGGCCTAATTTAACAATGACCACATCTGCATCCACAGTAATCTGCTAGACTCTGGTGGCCTAGTGAAGAAGCCCGTAGAACAACACAATTCCTACACTGCAAAAGAAGGGCATGCACTGATTCAGTGAAAGAGCAGCCCACCTAAACCAATCCTAGCCCTTATCCCGACCTAAGTTGCACTTCTTTGTATACTGAGGGTCAATTCTAGCCTGGCCGATGCATTTAATCTGCACATCTTTCGATACCAATGGACATTATAACATGGACAATCCATCTTACTTGCACATATTTCGACACTAAGGGATATTGAGCATGGGCATTCTTCATAACCTGCACATCTGTGGATACTAAGGGGAACCAACATCCATGAGATAATAAATTAAAGTACTGGCACCTGCTCAATGTTCTCTGATAAGTCACTGAGGATAAAATATCTTACTTGTTTTTTGTAGGGCAATATAGCATGGGCTGTCCACCTAACGTACATACGTTTGGACTCTGGGAAACAACTGGAGAACTCGGAGGTGAACACATGCAGACACGGGGAGAAAGTGAAAACCCCACACAGTCAAACAAGGCAGCAATTTAATACGGGCCACAGGTGCTGTGAGAGAGCAGAGCTAATCGCTGTGACCTACTAACACGAACATGTCTTGTTTTTGGGAGTTAGTCTTGTGCATGTTAAATACATACTGACTTTATTATACTATTATACAACAAAGTTTACGTGATGTGGTCGTCCCAGGATGGGCCAGCATTTATTGGCCCTACCTAGTTGCCCATCGGAAGGTGGTGGCGAGTTCCCTTCTTGAACCGCTGCAGTACTTCAGGTTTAGGCACTCCCACTGTGCTGTTAGGGAGGGAGCTCCAGGGTTTGCACCAGCGACAGTGAAGGAACAGAGATATGTTTCTTATTCAGGCTGGTGAGTGACGGCGGCGAACTTCCAGGTGGTGGGGTTCCAGGTGCCTACTGCTCTTGTCCTTCTAGATGACAGAGGGTGTGGGATTGGAAGGTGCTGCCGAAGGATCCTTGGTGAGTATCTGTAGTACACTGTGTAGTTGGTGCACATGGCTGCCATTGTTCGTCAGTTATAGTGGGTTTGAATGTTAGGGAGAGGAGGAGCCTTGGAAAACGAGGGATATTTTGAACCTCGTCGATAAGAAAAAGGATAATTTTGTGCGCTCTGTAAGGATGGGTCAGTCGAAACCCTTGAGGAGTTTATGGAAAGTAGGATGGTACTTAAGCGGGAAATTAGGAGGGCTAGAAAGGCTTGTTGGTAAATAGGATCAAGGTGATACCAAAGCTTTTTATTCTTCTGTAAAAAGCAAAACGGTGGCCAGACAGAGGATTGGACTACGTAAGGAGAGTGGGGAGGAATCTATGTGTTCAGCCAGAGGAATTTGCGAGGTACTAAATGGGTACTTTGCATCAGTGTTAACCATTCAAAAGGATTTTGTGAAAGAAGAATCTTGGTTAGGGTGTGTGGACTGTCATGGTCATGTTACACCGACCAGCAGGAGGTGTTCGGACGTTTAAAGGATATTGAGGTAGATAACTAACCAGGGCCGGATGGGATTTTCCCCAGAATTGTGACGGAAGCAAGGGAGGAAATTCTGGGAGCCCATGGCTTACATCAAAATAATAATAATCTTTAATTCCACAAGTTGTCTTAGTTTAGCACTGCATTGAGGTCACTGTGAAAATCCCCTAGTCGCCACATTGTAGCGCATGTTCGGGGACTCTGAGGGAGAATTCAGAATGTCTAAATTACCTAACAACACGTCCTTTGAGATTGTGGGAGACAACCGGATCACCCGGAGGAAACTCACGTAGACATCTGGAGAATGAGATATCGGGAATCTAACCTGGGATCCTGGCACTGTGAATCAACAGCTAACCACGGTGCTACCATGCCGCCCGAGTGCTAACGTGCCGCCTTTGAATCCTCATTGGCTATAACTGACACCCCAGAGTACTGGACAATAGCTAATATATAACCGCTGTTTAAGAGAGGTCGCAGCGATAGTCCAGGAAAATGTAGGCCGCTGAGCCTTAAGCCTACAGCAGGCAAATTATTCAAGAGAATTCTTAGGATTTATACCCATTTGGAATCAAATGGACTCATTAGCGATAGACAGCATCTTTTTTGTGAAGGGGAGGTTGTGCCTCACTAACTTAGTCAAGTTTTTTGAGAAGGTGACAAAGATGGTTGCTGAGGGGAGGGTGGTGTACGTTGTTTCCATCGACTTCGGTAAAACCTTTAAAAAGGTGTGCCATGGCACACTGACACACTAGCACAAGCGATGAAGTCACACGGGATCAGATGTGAGTGGGAAGATTGATAAAGAACTTGCTCGGCCATAGAAGGCAGAAGATAGCAGTAGAAGGATGTTTTTTTTCTAAATGGAGGATTGTGACTAGTGGTGTTCCACAGGGATCTGTGCTGTGGTCATTTTGTTTGTAGTATACATAAACGATTTGGAGGAAAGTGTGGCTTGTCTGGTTGGTAAGTTTGCGGATGCCACCAAGGTTGATGGAGTGGCAAATAGTTTTGAACATTGGCAGACGATACAGCAGGGCACGGATAGAATAAAGAACATACAGTGCAGAAGGCGCCCATTCGGCCTATCAAGTCTGCACCTAAAAACTTAAGCCCTCCATTCCATCCTATCCCCGGAACCCAATAATCCCTCCAAACTTTTTTGGCCACTAAGGGCAATTTATCATGACCAATCCACCTACCTTGCACGTCTTTGGCCTGTGGGAGGAAACCGGATCACCCAGAGAAAACCCACACAGACATGGGGAGATGGTGCAGCCTCCACACAGACAATGACCCAGCGGGCAATCGAACCTGGGACCCTGGTGCTCTGACGTTACTGTGCTAACCACTTGTGCAACCGTGCTGCAGATTGGAGACCTGGGCAGAGAAATGGCAAACGGTCTTTAATGCACACAACTGTGCATTAATACATTGTGGGAGGTCAAACATTGAGGGGAAATATACCGCAAGTGGAAAAACTCTGAAGAATATAGAAAGTAAGAGACAGCTGGCGTGCATGTCCACAGATCTTTCAAGGTGGCAACACAAATGGTCAAATTACTCAAGCAAGTATACGGAATGCTTGCCTTCGAGTACCAGAACTGCCAAGTCATGCTACCGTTGTATACAACCTTAGTAAGGCCACACTTGGAATATTCAACACAATTCTAGTCCAGGTTGAGGGGTGACCTGATAGAGGTTGACAAGATTATATGGGGCATGGAGAGACTGCATGGGCAGGCACTCTTTCCCATGATGGATGAGCTAGTCACTAGGGGGAATACGTTGAAGGTCCGTGAGGCAATGTTAAGTGGATATTTGCGAGGCAGTTTTTTCACGCAGAGGATGGTGAGTGCATGGAACCCGTTGCCAGTGGAGGCTTTGGCAGCAGATACATTAATGACGTTCAAATGACTTTCTTGATAAAGACATGGATAGGATGGATATATCGGGATTCTGCACTACGAAGTGCTGAGGATTTTGGCCAAAGTTGGTATAATGACTGCTAAAGTCTTGGAAGGACGAAGGTCCTTTCCGTGTGCTCAATTATTTCTTCTTCTTTGTTCAATCAGCAGTGCTTTTTCCTGGATGGTGTTGGGCTTCCTAACTGTTTTTGGAGCTGCACACATCCAGACAAGTGGTGAAAATTCCATTACATCGTCAGCTTTGCGAAGTCGATGGCGGATCAGCTTTGGGGGGTTACTAGGTAAATTAATCGCCTCAGGATTACCAGTCTTTGACCTGCACTGGTAGCCACAGTAGTAATATGTATAGCCCAGTTCCGTTTCTGTTCAATGGTAACCAACAGACTGTGGGAGATTCAACGATGATAATGTCGTTTTTTGTGCCAAAGGGTGTAGGTAGTTAAATTCTCTCTTGGAGGAGATGGTCATTGCCTGGCACTTATGTGACGCGAATGTAAGTTGCACTGGTCAGCATAAGCCTGCATATTGTCCAGGTCTTGCTGCATTTGGACATGGGCTGCTTCATTATCCGAGGAGTCACGAATGGTGCTGAACATTGTGCTGCCATCCGCTGACATCCCCACTTCTGACTTGACGATTGAAGACAGGTTGCTGATGAAGCAGCCGAAGATGTTTGGGTCAACGACACTACGCTGAGGAACTCCTGCAATGATGTCCTGGAGCTGAGATGATTGACTTCCAAACACCACAACCAATTTCTTTGTGCCAGTCTCTCTCCCCTCACCTCTGCTGTTCAGCTCTTTTGTCAATGTTTTAATGAAGGCTGAAAAGAGCCACTTCTAAGTGACTCTGGCAGAACTTGAACTGAGCGTCCGTGAGCAGGCTATTGCTGTGTAAGTGCCGCTTGATTCCACTGTTGATTGCTCTACCATGGATTTGCTGATGATAGGGAGTAGACTGAGGTGATCGGCTGGGTTACATTTGTCCTGTTTCTTGTGTGCAGGACACACATGGGCAATTTCTACATTGCTGGGAAGATGCCAGTGAGTTGGCTGTACTGAAACCTGTTTGACTCGCTGTGTGGCAAGTTCTGGAGAACAATAATTCAGTACAATTGAAGGAGTTTTGGCATCGCCCATCGTCTTTGATTGATCGAGTGTATTCAGCCGTTTCTTGATATCAAGTGGAGTGAATAATTCCGGCTGAAGACTGACATCTGCGATGTTGGCGATCCCCGGAGGAGATCGAGATGCATCATCCATTCGGTACTTCAGGCTGAAGATTATTGAGAATGCCTTGTATTATGCACAAAAGTGTAGGACCCATCCTCATTGAGCATGGGGATATTTGTGGAGCCTCCTCCTTCAGTGTCTTCCTGTCTTTCTGTATCTATCTATTTATCTATCGATCTCGCTATCTATCTAGGTATCTATCTGAAATGAAATTGAAATGAAAATCACTTATTGTCACGAGTAGGCTTCAATAAAGTTACTGTGAAAAGCCCCTAGTCGCCACATTCCGGCGCCTGTCCGGGGAGGCTGGTACGGGAATCGAACCGTGCTGCTGGCCTGCTTGGTCTGCTTTAAAAACCAGCGATTTAGCCTTGTGAGCTAAACCAGCCCCTATGAGCTAAACCAGCCCCTATGAGCTAAACCAGCCCCTACGAGCTAAACCAGCCCCTAACTGTCTACCTATCTATCTCTTCTTCACTACCTGTCGGTCTGTCTGCCGGTCTGTCCATCGATCGATCTTCTATAGATCAGTATGTCTGCCACAGTTAAAGATGCAGAATTTGCGACGAAGTGACTTGTGAGATCAACCACCTGAAGGAAAATTGCACCAATAATGAAGTGATTCTCGACAAAATAATGTATTGATGTTTATATAACCCCCCGCCCCTGTTACGATTAATTAATGTGCGATGAGAGGGTTAGCTGTTGAGATAAGTGCTGCATTCGGAATGTCATTTAAAATTCAGTGGAGTTCAGAAAGATCCTTTTAGATAGGAATGTTGTAAAGGAAACCACACTTCCTGGAACGGGAAACAGACGTGATATCTTTGTGCGAGCAGTTGGATAATTGTTCTAATTTGTAACACATGTCATGAAAGGAAAGCATTTGGGAAACAGTGATCAGGTTGGAAACAACGAGCAAGGGTTTGTGAAAGGAATTTAAATGAAGGCTTCGGATAAGGTTAAGCAGTACATTCTAGATTGGGCCTTGCGGTGGTATTCGGGTTACATACTGCTGTAGTTTGCGAACTCGAAAACGCAGGCCCTAACTGCGTTATGTTCATGATCAGGTGCCGTAATAAAAAATTTTGGGGACAAAACTTGTTACGTGATAGGCGATGGGACCAAATGCACATTTTCAAAGCATATTGAGGACCGATAACTAGCTCAGGGTCTACGCGGTGTCCAAAATGCTGTTAAGTTTCCTGGCGACGTGGGCAGCTGAAGTGAATGGGTTAAAAGATCAATGATTGTATATATTGCAAACAAGCTGAATGTTGGTCAATCGATGTGGCATGGGGATGGGATTCAATGCAGGAATTCGGAGGGATGTAAAAGTGGGCCAGAAACAAAAATCAGTAAGGGGAAAAGTGTCAGGCAGAGACGCCATAGACAAAAATCAAAGATAGCCACAGTACAGGGCACAGTGACTGAGGAGATTGTAAAAGGGGACGTGACCAATGCAGGACTGTGAGTGTTGTACCTAAATGCACGCAGTATACGGAACAAGGTAAATGAGCTTTTTGAGCATATCGAATTTGGCTGGTACGATGTTGTGGGCATCACAGAGACGTGGCTCCAAGGGGATCAGGGCTGGGATCTAAGTATCCAAGGATACATGTCCTATCGAAAGGACATGACCATGGGAAAATAGGGCAAGGATGCAATGTTCTTAAGGAACAACGTCAAATCGATGGCAAGGAGCGATACAGGATCAGACTGCATACAATCTCTGTGGGTAAAGTTGACGAATCGCAACGGTAAAAAGACACTGATGGGAGTTATGTACAGGGCCCCGAGCAGTAGTCAGGATGTCGCCAGAAAATAAATCAGGAGGTAGGAAAGGGATGTTAAAAAAGACAATATTTCAATATTCATTGGGGACTTCAATATGCAGGTGGACTGGGAAAATCAGGCTGGCAGTGGATCCCAATAAATGGAACTTGTGGAATGTCTAAAAGAATTTTGGAGCAGCTTGTGACAGAACCTACCAGGGTACAGGCAATTATGGATTTGGTAATGTGTAATGAGGCAGCCTTGATTGGGGAACTTAAGGTGAAGGAAACGTTAGGGAGCTGTAAGCACAGTATGATAGAATTTACTCTGCAGTTTGAGAGGGAGTTGCTGTAATCAGATGTAACAGTATTACAATTAAATAAGGGTAACTAGAAATACATGAGCGAGGAGCTGGCCAGAGTTGATTGGAGAAGGAACCCAGCAGGAAGAGCGTGGCGCAGCAATGGCAAGAGTTTTTGGGGTTATGAGGGAGGCACAACATAAATCCATCCCCAGGAGGAGGAAAAATGCTAAGGGGAGGACAAGGCATTCTTGGCTGACGAGGGATGTCAAGGACAGCAAAAAGGCTAAGGAAACGACATACACAGTGGACAGGATTCGTGGGAAACCAGAGGATTGGGAAGTCATTAAAAGCGATCAGAGGACAACTAAAAAAGCAATAAGGGGGGAGAAGATAAACTACGATTAATAGATAGCTAGTAATATAAAGGAAGATAGGAAGAGATGTTTTTCAATGTACAAAAGGTAATAGAGGGGCAAAAATAGATATCGGACCACGAAGAAATGTGGCTGGAGAAGAAATAATAGGAAACATAGAAATGGCAGGCGAACAGAATAATTACTTTGCATCAGCCTTCACGGTGGAAAACACCAGTGGGTCGCCACAGCTCAAGGAGAACCAGGGGGAAGAGGTGAGTGCAGTGACCATTCCTTAGGAGAAGGTTCTGGGGAAACACTATGTTCTGAAGGTGGATAAGTCACCTGGACCGGATGGACTACACCCCAGTGTCCTAAAACGGATAGCTGAGGAAATTTTGGAGGCATTAGTGATGCTCTTTCAGGAATCACTGGAGGCAGGAAGGTTCCCAGAGAACTGTAAAGTGGCTAAAGTAACACCACTGTTTAAGAAGTGAGGGAGGCAGAAGACGGGAAATTATAGGCCGGCTCGTCTGAATTCGGTCATTGGTAAGATTTTAGAGTCTTGATTAAGATGAGGTCGCGAAGCATTTGGAAGTGCATCGTGAAATAGGACTGAGTCAGCACTGTGTTGTCACAGGGAGGTCGTGCCTGACAAATCTGTTAGAATTATTTGAGGAGGTAACAAGTAAGATAGACAAAGGTGAATAAGTGGACATGACATATTTAGATTTCCGGAAGGCCTTTGACAAGGCGCCACATAGGAGACTGTTAAATAAATTAAAATTCCATGGTGTTAAGGGTGAGATCATGGCATGGATAGAGGATTGGCTGACTGCCAGAAGGCAAAGAGTGGGAATAAAGAGATATTTTCTAGGGTGGCAGCCGGTGAGCAGTGGGGTGCCTCAGAGGTCTGTTCTAGGACCACAACGTTTCACAATATATATCAATTATCTGGAAGAAGGTACTGAAGGCACCGTTGATAACTTTGCAGATGATACAAAGATCTGTTGAGAGACTGGTAGTATTAAGGAAGCAAGGGGGCTGCAGAAGGAATTGAACAAATTGGGAGACTGTGCAATGAAGTGACCAATGAAATACAATGTGGAAAAGTGTGAGGTTATGCACTTTCGAAGGAGAAATCTAGGAATAGACTACTTTTTAAATGGGGAAGAGCTTCGGAATGCAGAAGCACAAGTGAACTTGGGAGTCCTTGTTCACGATTCTCTTCAGGTTTATGTGCAGGTTCAGTCGGCAGTTAAGAAAGTAAATGCAATGTTAGCATTTATGTCAAGACGGCTCGAATACAAGACCAGGGATGTATTTCTAAGGATGTATGAGGCTCTGGTGAGACCCTATTTGGAGCACTGTCAACAGTTTTAGGCACCATATCCAAGGAAGGATATGCTGGCCTTGGAAAGGGACCAAAGGAGGTTCACAAGAATGGTCCCTGCAATGAAGAACGTGTCGTATGAGGAACGTTTGAGGACTCTGGACCTGTATTCTTTGGAGTTTAGAAGAGTGAGAGGGGATATTATTGAAATGTACAGGATACTGCCAGGCCTGGATAGAGTGGACCTGTAGAGAACGTTTCCACTTGTAGGAAAAACTAGAAGCAGAGAACACCACCTCCGATTAAAGGGACGGTCCTTTGAAACAGGAATTGTTTAATGCAGGGGATGGTGAATATGTGGAACTCTCCCGCAGAAGGCTGTGGAGGCCAATTCACTGAGTGTCTTTGAGGCAGATATATATAGGTTCTTGATTAATAAAGGATCAGGGGTTATGTGAAGCAGGCAGCATAATTGGGATGAGAAATATATCAGACGTGATTGAATGGCTGAGCAGACTCGATGGGCGAAGTGGTCTAATTTTGCTCCTATGACTTATGATCGTATGGTCTTTGTCAGTGTCCTTCAGCGAAAAAACGGGAATGCACTGTATTTCTGGTGATGAGCTCTTGGGAAGCAAATGAACACGTCTCTCTGTGACAGTGAAGCACCAGAAACAATCATGCAGGTGCAGCAATAGCCATATTGTATTCATGAGAAGGGGGTGATTGAAAAATCTTCATGGGCTTTAAAATGCAGCGATGCATTTTCCAATGGTATTGATCCTTCCTGCGACCGCACCTGAAATATTGTGCTCGGTTTTGCCCCCTCCCCTCCAACCCATCCCTCTTTACAAGATTGCTACTCTTGCCAGGCGGGGATACTACAGCGGGATTTCAAGAAACAAACATGGTATGGTGAGATAGTGCTGTCAGATGAGATTGTGAAAACAGGCACTGAAATCTCTACAGATTCCAAGAACAAGAGGTGATCTCAATGCATATTTAACGATTCTGACCCGGTGGGAGATTGCGGACGGTAGGTGAGTTTCGAACTAGGGGGCAGAGCATCCCACAATACAGAGAAAGCCATTTCAGATATCTTCGCCGACAGTTTTGCTGAATCTTGGAATTTCCTCATGCCCGGGCTGTGGATGTTGCGTCAAATAGCATAGTCAATGCAGTTATGGGCAACTTCATGCACATGACTCACAGCGAGGATTGTGGAGATAGTCTGTGAAACGTGCGTTCAGGTAAGATTATCCACCATCATCTAATTGGATGGCAGACAACTTTCGACCGTCCCATTGCCGTGTAACTTCCTTCAAAAATGTTGATGGGGGAGCCAAATGTAGCATTTTCAAGTTTGATGTTGACATGGAAAGTTGTGGGAATGTGAGTGGTGAGCAAGGTGAGAGACTTGAAGCTTTAAATTAAACAATACATTGAATACAGAAGAAGGCGGCTTGGCTCAACAAGAGCATTCTACCTCTGTCCATCCTTCTCCCTAACACCGAAAAACCGCCTAAACTTTACATTGCTAAGGGGAAATTTAGCATGGTCAATCCAACATACCTGAACATATTGGGACTGTTGGAAAAAATCGGAGGCCTCGGAGAGAGGGCGAGACTGTGTAAACTCCACATAGACATACATCCAATGCTGAAATTGAACCCGGGTCCCTGGCACTGTGATGTAAAAGTGTACTTAATGCCCCTTTCATGAAAGTAAGCTTGTCATATGGTGTCAAAGAGGATTACAGCATGAAACCAGCCCCTTCGGCCCAACTTGACCATGCCGTACTGTTTTTACCACTCAGCTAGTCCCAATTGCCTGCATTGGGCCCACATCACTTAATACCCATTCAATGTCCATTTTCCACATGTAACTGTCCAAATGTTTTTAAATGCTCCTTAACTACCTAACCAACCGCGAAGTCGTTAAATTCCCATGTTGTTTTGGGAAATTCACGATTCCGATGCTTTGGAAATCTAGAGGAATTGGTAGTCTATTCCTCCTCGTCATGGCCATGACGTTTGCCTGTTAGTTCTGCAGCCAGATCATTGTGTGCAACGTTCAAAACTTTGCCTTAACATTTTCTACGTCGAGAGGATACAGCACAATATTTGCTTCAACATCTGATGCTGTGGCTTTTTAATTGATTCCAGGATTTCTTGGTCGCGAGCTGGGTCAGCATTAATTTCCCAAAATGACACTGGAAACGGAGTGAGCGACGTTGATGGATCAGACCGATAGGTGGCAGATTAAGTTGAATGCATTCAGATGGTGACATAGTGGATAGCACTGTTGTCTCACAACGCCAGGGCCCCCAGCTAAATTCGGCCTTGGGTGACTCCCTATCTGGTGTTCGCACGTTCTCCCCTACCTGTGTGGGTTTCTCGGAGTGCTACGGTTTACTCCTACAGTTCAAGATGTCCATTTGAGGCGGATTGGCCATGAAAAATTGCCAAAATTTTGTCCAAATGTTTAGGTAGCGTTATGGGCAGAAGCTCTTTCAGAGGATCGGAGGAGAATCGATTACCTAATGGCCTCCATCTGCTCTCTCGCGATTCGATGAATGCGAATACGTGGAGAATCATACATTTTGGGAAGGAGATGATGCGACAACATAGACCAAGGTGTAAAGTAATAAGAGGTTGAAGAACAAAGGGATCTGGGTGGATCTGTGCAGTGATCATTGAGGGTGGCAGGACTTGTGGACAAAGTACACGAGCAAGGAAGTTATGCTGAATTTACACAAAACACCAGTTAGACCTCGGCTGGAGTTTTATGTACATATCTCGGTGCCAAACTATAAGAACGATGTGAAATTATTGGCGCGAGTGTAGAAGAGGTTTACAACAATGTTTCCATGGATGAGAAACTTCAGTTATGTGGTTTCGTTGTCGAAGATGGGACTGGTGAATTTGGAGAAATAAACGTTCAGAGGAGATTGGATAGGGATGTACAAAATCACAAGGGAGCTGGAAAGAGTAGATATTAAAAAAACTGTTCCCACCGGTGAAGCGATTGAGAACAAAGGGGGACAGGATGAAGCATATTTTAAAAAGAAGCAAATGTGATGTGAGGAGAACAAAAGTACTTTATTGACAGGACCAATTGTTCGGTTCTGGAATGCTCTGCCTGGAAGGTGGGGGCGGGGTACAGTCGTAACATTCCATTGGCATTAGATAATGACTGGTATATAAAAATTATGAAGGAATGCATGGCAAAGAGAGCAGAATGGCATTGAGTCATAATGCTCTTTGTGATGAGCAGTTGCAACGACGATGGCCAAATGTCATCTTCTGCACCATAGCAATCGTATGATTCCGTCACTATGATCAACGTCCCCCTCCCATTTATTTCCAAAATTACACAACACTGGGAAATGGGGAATAACTTGGAAAAACATCTTATCAAAGTCGAACTTCTTCAGTGCGTGATTAGCGTGGAAGAGACTGTAGAGATAGCCAACCAGGCAGTCCAGGGGCAGTACGGTAGCCTTGTGGATAGCACAAGGGCTTCACAGCTCCAGGGTCCCAGGTTCGATTCCGGCTTGGGTCACTGTCTATGTGGAGTCTGCACAGCCTCCCCGTGTGTGCATGTGTTTCCTCTGGGTGCTCCGGTTACCTCCCACAGCCCAAAGATGTGCAGGTTAGGTGGATTGGCCATCATAAATTGCCCTTAGTGTCCAAAATTGCCCTTAGTGTTGGGTGGGGTTACTGGGTTATTGGGATAGTGTGGCGGTGTTGGACTTGGGTAGGGTGCTCTTTCCAAGAGCCGGTGCAGACTCGACGGGCCAAATGGCCTCCTTCTGCACTGTACATTCTATGATAACTATGAAAATGTCAAGACCTCATTATGTTGCGTAGTTTCTCATTTGGTTGCATGTTGTCACTTCCCTCTTTCTATTGTCCAACCTGACAACCGTAACCACTGCACCCTGCTGTCAGTGGAATTATCTGATGGAAAAGGAAACAGACTCAGCCAAACTCAGAATGAGGAAGTTCCTTGTGGTCACTGCACTTAAACAGGCTTCTCTACTGAACGTGCGCAGTTTCGGATAAAGCAAACTGCAACCTTAATGCCACTTTACCTTTTCTGACACATATCTGCAAATAGGCTGAACAATGAACACCAATGCTTCATTCAGCAATTAGCAAAACAGACGCACATACACACACCCACACACACTCACACACACACACACACACACACACACACACACACATACATATATATATATATATATAAAACAAACACTTTCGATCCGGATAGTTGGTGGGCAGCACGGTAGCATGGTGGTTAGCATAAATGCTTCACAGCTCCAGGGTCTCATGTTCGATTCCTGGCTGGGTCACTGTCTGTGCGGAGTCTACACGTCCTGCACGTGGGTTTCCTCCGGGTGCTCCGGTTTCCTCCCACAGTCCAAAGATGTGCGGGTTAGGTGGATTGGCCATGCTAAATTGCTCGTAGTGTCCTAAAATGCAAGGTTAAGGGGGGGGGGGGTTGTTTGGTTACGGGTATAGTGTGGATACGTGGGTTTGGGTAGGGTGATCATTGCTCGGAACAACATCGAGGGCCGAAGGGCCTGTTCTGTGCTGTACTGTTCTATGTTCTATTTCTGAAATTTACCTTATTGCACGAAATTATCAGCTGATGGAGGTTGTTTGCCGCCATCAACAATTATTTGACCTTGGGACTTATTTGGGAATTATTACTTGGGTAACAATCTGTCCTGAATTCATCAGGCTGCATGAGGTCAATGTGGAAGAGATCCCCAAAGCCCAACTGATAGCTATACATTGCAGCACACATAATT